>NW_028243477.1:0-100320 GCF_964263255.1 Lissotriton vulgaris | reverse complement strand
CATAGAATTAACCCTGGGCATAGTGGGCGTAGTGGGGCTTCGCTGAGCTACGTGAAGTGGGCGAGAAACTACGCCCACCTCCGCACTCCGCGTAGCCCCACTACGCACTGCAGGCCTCCCTCCCTAAATACTTTAAATTAAAAGTGTAAAAGAATTAAAAGGCACTTACCTTGCCCGCCGCTGCCCGCCGCTGCCCGCCGCTGCCAGCCGCGTCCCCGGGGCTCGCTATCTTCATTGCTGCCGTCTTGTGTACTAATGCGCATGCACGGGCGACCGCGCATGCGCATTTCTCGTGAGAAATACGCATGCGCGGCCGCCCGCAAATGCGCATTAGTACACAAGACGGAAGCAATGAAGATAGCGAGCCCCGGGGACGCGGCGGGCAGTGGCGGGCAAGGTAAGTGCCTTTTAATTCTTTTACACTATTAATTTAAAGTATTTAGGGAGGGCGGGAGGGAGGCGGGTGGCGGCCAGCTACGCTCCGTCTGCGGAGCGTGCGTAGTGCCGGATTCTACGCCTGCTACGCAAAATGCGTAGAAGCCGGCACTACGCACACTCCGTGCACGGAGCGTAGCCGCCCGCCCACCCTTACATAGAATACATACATTAATAAATAATGAATAAACGTACTCAACTGGTACTTCTAAAATACGCCTACCCCGGTGTACCTAACCTAAGTCTAGTACGAAGGAAGAAGTTAGTGAGGTGTAGCTTATGTTTAGTATTCTTTATTAACACACGGAAGATATCAAGGGTCTTTTTTAGTTATTAACTATGGTCGGTACCTATTTGTAGTATCCAGACTCACACATACCAAGGGGTTATCGAAGAGGTTACAAAGGAGAGAGAGATGAAAGATCAAAGATAAAGACAAGATACCCATCAGCCCACTCATTAGCGGAACTTCATCATCTGGGTTTTAGTGGAAAGATGGTATCCGCTAGACACTTCCTCAGAAGGATTCTTGAGAATTGCTAGTGTAGGATCAACAGGTCAAACCATCAACACAAAGATGAGAGTTTTTAGGCTGAAGGTACAAGTTGCAGTGCTCAAAAAGTGTGAAAAGTAAACAAATATATTAGTGATATAAAAATACCTGTTTTGATGTCTAAGAAGACTTTATTAGATGCGACCATCAAAACGGCATGTTTAAAAACAGAGTGAAAATAGTATGTAAAGAATTACTATTCATCATGGATTGAAGTTGGTCAACATGTTTCAGCCCCACGGGCTTTCATCAGGACTCGGCTCAGATGCCAGACCGAGGTAACGACGGACAGTGCAGGGCCTCTTTGTCCTGAGCGAGCGCCAGGTGAGGTGAGGTTTTCCCCCCCTACATTAATGGGAGAGGTTTGAAAATTAAGATATGAGACTACTTCACAACTGGTAGGTCTACATAATCTATATTAATTATCACGTTAAGTGGTAAGTGTTGCAGTAGTGTACATCATAGGTCCTGATGAAAGCCCGTGGGGCTGAAACATGTTGACCAACTTCAATCCATGATGAATAGTAATTATTTACATACTATTTTCACTCTGTTTTTAAACATTCCAATGCACCCAGCTCTGCCCGCTCAACAGCATATAGTTCTTTAAGGGGCAGAGGGTGTAGTCTGTAGGCTAGAATCTTATGGAGAGCTGTGCGGCCCACAGCCTGCGTGAGATGGTGCTTTGGATTGTACACAATATGCGGCAGGCATAGGGTCTCGTGTAGGTCTCTTATCGCTAGTGATTTCAAGTCCAATTCGCGGGAGCGAACCTGAACTTGTTTCTTGATTGCATTTTTGATTGCCATGTAGTTGACTAGTTCGGGGTCCCAATGTTCAGTGGCCAGATTGAGGCGTACTTTTGCCGCTGTAAGGGTAGCTGACCAAGGATTCCCGGGTTCCATAAAGATATATTTCAAAACTGCCTTAAGTGTCTTATCTTTTGCGGTTGAAGCAAGGTAGTAGTATTTACTTAAGGCCGCCATCTCTTCCAGAATTTGTTGGTTGAGCGAGAATTCTAAGCGGATAAGGGTGTTTCTAGTGCACTTCGGTAAATGAAATATTCTCTTGTATGCTCTGCAATTAAATTTTTTCAAGTTCCTTGTTTAGTTTGCCAGGGTACGCTTGCTGAGCGTAGTTGAGGGCCGGCATTAGTTTAGCCTTTAATACTTAATTCAAGCAAGGGGAAGTCCCTGACTGCCGAAGGCAGGTTTTTCCAAGAAATTGTTGTGTATTTTCAGAACTAGTGGAAGTAGCCATGCCGTATTTAGACTGCATAAGCTAAGTCTAAATATCGTTATGATTTCTATGCCTATATAAGGATAGGGAGATTTATACCTATATATGGGCATGAATCTGGAAAATTACACTAGGGTCCTAAATTTATATACAACACCCATTCCACTTTATTATGCTTAACATTACTAAATTATAAGCACTAAAACATATCTAAAGCATGTGTTTACGATCCCACCCAAAATACAAAAATGCATTTGAAAAGGTTTCCACACGAAAAAATGAGCATTTTACTGTACGCATTCAAGAATAGTGTTTTCATATGAAGTATAAAGCATGAAAGCATTAATACTAACTAAATCAATAATGAACTGTACATTAATGAAATGGCTCCTAATAACAGGGAAAAAAGTCGAGACCATCCCTTAGCAGAATAATATACTGGTTTGGTTTTGAGGACACGGTCAAATATTGTCTCTAGGAAGTATTCAAAAGGGAATTTCTTGTTCTCTAAGAATAGTTCTACTTTAAGCAGATTACTTTGTACCCCCCCCAAAAAATTTCATTTTTTTGGGGTGGGGAAAGACAATATTAGCCGTAGAAAAAAAGAGATCCAAAGCATTGGAAGGATTGTTATGAAAAGTGAAGACCAAATTCAGAGTTCATGGAACGCTGTGTGCAGATTTCAAAAGTTATTCTCGGTAAAGGAGAAAACATCAGATCATCTAGGCTGGCAAAGAAACCGTCTACCGTAGTAGGAGAAAGTGGAACTACTTTAGTTAGTAGTACAAATGTGCACAGATGAGAAGCATCGCCGTCAGTGTTAGTCGCATTAGCAATGTTCGCAGTAGGTGGTACCTGTATGCCTGTTGTTCCACGTATTTCACCCTCAGTTAGACTTCCCGGTGAGACCTCAATGAATGCCGTCATCAGGATTGGTAGCCGTTGGGGGCAACACGATGCATGAGACATTACCGGACCTAGCAAGGCATCAACATCCGATGGCAGTACAAATGTCCAACACGCATTCTTCTCCGCAAAGCAGGCATCGTAGAACAGGTAAGATGAACTCTTGCCAGATTGGTCTGAATGAAAGGAACCAGGTGGTATTCAGATCTCTTAAATGAGCCAAGCCAAGAATCTGTGTAATTCTGTCACGGTACCGCATGGCTAGAAGAGCGTCTTCCATGTTAGCCTGGGTATCGTTGTTGACTGGACTTGCATATTAGCTTGTGAGGGATGTGATTAAGATTATAGAATGAAATCTGGCAAAATCATGATTTTATATATTGATTTTATATATAGTTTTAATGTACATTTTATGGACAAATATATGATTATATTTTTATGTATTCTGTTCTTGATATATTTTGCTGGTGTCTTGTGTCTGATATCTGGGAAATGAAATACCATTTGTGAATTTGTAAGTTTAAAACTGTTCACTTTTATGATTCTTTTTTTTAATCGAATAAAGTTACTACTGACTGACTGACTGACTGGACTTGCCATATTGGAGCAGAAGGAATAAAAATAGAATTCCTGCTACAAGTCTCAAAATGAGAGGCAGGCCGCCGAACACAGAGTGCACGAAGTTTGTAAAAATGCTGAGGACTGCTTCAAAGGGTGCTAACAGTCCTGAAAAATTTGTCCTAAATACATGTGCAATACCACTCATATCAGACATGTTTAAGATACAACCTAACATGTCTGCGAAATGTATTGGGCAGTTTGTTGATAATAGGGCATGTATCTCTGCAGAAGACCTTGCGACTTGCAGATCATATGATTCTCTGGACGAGGTCAGTGGCACAGTTTTTTGCTAAAGAATGGCTTTCATTCTGCTTAAAGTATCAATTCGTATAGAAGAGATATTCAGTGAAGGCCATAACGCCGACTCCCTGTCTGACTTGCTTTTTGGAAACAATACTTGCATACAACAAGTGACGCTGACTGACACACTAACTAGATAGGCTTTTCCTGGCAACATGCCACAACAGCTGTGATCATTCAACATTATGTAGCTACCATTGGATAGCTGCCTAAAAACTGGATCTATCACTGCTGCTGGTGAACCGTGCAGGTGGCAAGAAAGGTTTTTTGAAGAACCCTCGCAGGCTCCGTGTAAATTAATACCTTGGCATAAAAGTGTACCGCTTAGTGAGTTCTTACAATTTTTTACCATTAAGAAATACTTCCTTTCCCCCACTCCAACATTTGTGTGTGTATGGTAAATTCCTGGTTGACTTAATGTACCCTTTACCCAATATTTCATATAGGCCTGCTGGTATGTGCTTTAAGCAATACTGAAACTGGAAAATCGTCACTGGTATCGTGATGGTGCCATGTATTATCCATTCTACAACTTGTTTCTCAGAAACAGTTAATGTTTATCTTTCCAGTTTTTCTATTCTCAGCACCGTATTTTCTGCTCCTTTTTCTGCCAACGAGATTTGTTTATCTGTGAGGTTAAATACAGAAAACAATGACGTGGTGTTGTATAGCCGCCATGGCACGTAACCTGAACGGAGATTTTGTAACATCCAGCCTAGCAGCATTATAGAGCGCAATTAAGACTGACCATGTTGTAACATTAGCAAGTCCTGCTCTATTATGTCAACTGTGTTTGTAACATTAGCAAGTCCTGCTCTATTATGTCAACTGTGTTTTTTGCAATTTTCATCCCGAGTGGGCTGGGTATGCTCAGACGTGAGTCCCAGGTTCTCCACATCACTGGAGTCAAGCTATCCAGGCAGAAGAAGGCTGATAGCCAGAAACCGGTCCTTGGATGCTTGATTCCGGTCTAGGAAAGACATGGCTTGGTAGTTTGGGCTGGACTGTTCCCATGAGGCACAGGGTCAAGGCTGATTTGCATATAGCCATTCTCTGACCTAGGGTGGTGTGGAGTGCAAAAAAACGATGGATTTAGGCCCAGATCTTTGTACTGGGGTGTGACATTGTTCTGCATTCTGTCCATCAACTGTGTTTTTGGCAATTTTCACCCCGAGTGGGCTGGGTATGCTCAGACGTGAGTCCCATGCTCTCCACATCACTGGAGTCAAGCTATCCAGGCTGAAGAAGGCTGATAGCCAGAAACCGGTCCTTGGATCCTTGATTCCAGTCTAGGAAAGGCATGGCTTGGTAGTTCGGGCTGGACTGTTCCCATGAGGCACAGGGTCAAGGCTGATTTGCATATAGCCATTGTCTGACCTAGGGTGGTGTGGAGTGCAAAAAACGATGGATTTAGGCCCCGATCTTTGTACTGGGGTGAATGTAAGACATTGTTCTGCATTCTGGTCATCAACTGTGTTTTTTGCAATTTTCACCCCGAGTGGGCTGGGTATGCTCAGACGTGAGTCCCATGCTCTCCACATCACTGGAGTCAAGGTAACCAGGCTGAAGAAGGCTGATAGCCAGAAACCAGTCCTAGGATGCTTGATTCCGGTCTAGGA
The DNA here is from genome assembly GCF_964263255.1 of Lissotriton vulgaris. NCBI lineage: Eukaryota > Metazoa > Chordata > Amphibia > Caudata > Salamandridae > Lissotriton > Lissotriton vulgaris. Next base: position 94,647 of record NW_028243477.1, on the reverse strand, counting down.
AAGACATGGCTTGGTAGTTCGGGCTGGACTGTTCCCATGAGGCACAGGCTCAAGGCTGATTTGCATATAGCCATTGCCTGACCTAGGGTGGTGTGGAGTGCAAAAAAACGATGGATTTAGGCCCAGATCTTTGTACTGGGGTGAATGTAAGACATTGTTCTGCATTCTGTCCATCAACTGTGTTTTTTGCAATTTTCACCCCGAGTGGGCTGGGTATGCTCAGACGTGAGTCCCAGGCTCTCCACATCACTGGAGTCAAGCTATCCAGGCTGAAAAAGGCTGATTGCCAGAAACCAGTCCTTGGATGCTTGATTCCGGTCTAGGAAAGACATGGCTTGGTAGTTCAGGCTGGACTGTTCCCATGAGGCACAGGGTCAAGGCTGATTTGCATATAGCCATTGTCTGACCTAGGGTGGTGTGGAGTGCAAAAAAAGATGCATTTAGGCCCAGATCTTTGGACTGGGGTAAATGTAAGACATTGTTCTGCATTCTGTCCATCAACTGTGTTTTTTGCTATTATGTCAATGGCAGAGGATACAATGCTGTCCAAACAATAGATTTTGGAGGACAGAGTCGTTTAACCCACAATCCACTACAGAGAGAGCTTTCTCTAAATAAATACAATCAATTTCTCGTATTCTTTCTGCAGTTTCTATTTGCATGATTTTCCATGCTTCATTGTAAGCAGAGTATATACCGGCGTATATGAAACATTTTTGACGTGGTTTACGAGGTCCAAGTAAGAAGTCTCGTAAATCGATGCCTTCTTTAAGTAAAGTCAAGTGTTGTTTAATTTCTGGAAGTGTGGATTTCTGTAGCCACTCAAGGCATAGTTTTCCTAAACTGAATGTTGTTACTATCCCTGGATGTTGTCTCTGGGAATATCTTAGATCTGGCCTATTCACTTTGAACCCTTGTGTTTTTTTCATGAATCTTTCTTGACAGTTATTTGTGTCTGTGGGTCAGATTAACCATTTTTTCCAATCAGGATTAGTTCTGTTCTATTGTAAAATCTGTTTTACGTCTACCTCCTCATCTGCAGTGTTATTACTGTCAGGTGTGGGCTTAGGTATGGATGGTTTGATTAAATCTTTTATCTTAGCCAAGCCAAGACAAGATGTTTGTTGAACAGTGTCATTTAAAAACATTATTTGGAAACATATCGCCTTCAAAACTCTCACTATAGCTTTTAAGGCCCTGCACGGAACGGGTGCCTGATACCTCGGGAACAGAATTGGCATGCACCAGCCGTCCAGAGCGCTACCCTCTGCGTCATTGTCGCTGGCTACGGTACCGGCTATTAGGCATGCTCGTATCGGGGGTCGCTCTCTTAGACATCTGGCGCCCCTATCTTGGAATGCACTGCCTTTGTCTCTGAGGAAGACTGATAACTTGTTGTCATTCAGAAAGGATCTCAAAACGTGGCTGTTTTGCCAATAATTACACCTTCTATCCTTGTTCTGTGCCTTGCTAGGTCTGATAGCGCCGGGACACTCTGTTTGAGTAGCTGAGTGCTCTACAAAACACCGGGTAACATAACATAACATAACATAACATTTGCTCTGGGATAATGCAGGCTCTGAACAAGGCTTCTAAACCCTGCACCTGCCAGTCTTTTGTGCCCCAGACAGTTTTTGTCTCAATGCTGTTTTTCCAAAAGTTAAAACCTAATGTAGACAGTTTGCAGACTACATTTGTTTAGTATTAGTCAACATGTTTTTTATTCCTGTCCTATTCAAATTTTTAAAATAAAACGTTTCTGGATTTGTGACATTAAAATATGAGAAGTATGGAAACTTTTCATAAAATGTTTTCGAGCTGCCTTTTGGTGGTGTTGGACAGTGTTCCCATTGATTATACTTAAAAACATTTCTAGGGCTTGCAGATTTGTGTAAATAATGGTGACCATAATGATTAAAACAATACATTTTTTCATAATCTGATGAACCTTTTAAGTATTCATGTTCTGTGAATTTAGCTGACATTTCCAAATCTGTCATCATGTTATTAACAGTTTCAAAGTCCCAATCTAAGAAAAAGTGCTGGGTGAGACAAAGTCACTCAAAGAAACCTGAAATTGGTGTGGAATCTTCAACAGCTCCACCGGGTCATAAATGTCATAATCAGTTGTATCCCATGCTATACCACCATGTATAGGAATGGCTGTGATGTTCACTGATGACAGGTCTCTTCGCTCACGATGAGATGATTTGTGAGGTTTCAGGAGCAAGTTGATGTTCTTACTTGCTGTGTCCATTGTACTGTACTTTCCATCTATCATCTGTCCCAAACTTAAAACAAGAATGAGCCAAAGTAGGAGAAAAAGTACACCTAACACAATCCAAAATTCAACCCATGGTGAAGCCAGATAAGTATTTTCTAGTTAATGAAAGAGTTCTGTTATTTTTTCTTTGAAAGTTTTATTTGCTGTCGTAGATTCAGGTTCACTGGGATCCTCAGAAAATGTATCAAAGTTGATGAAATAGCCAGAGGCAGTTCTGTAAATTGTTGGGATTGCATCCGGATTTTACGCAATCGCTGGAGCTGTTTCTTCCTTTGTCATATTAGTATAGTCAGAGGCTACATCATTGTAGACAGGTGTTTCTTGACGAACTGATATTTGGGTTTCAAGAGGTACAAGTTCCATTGCTTTATTGCATAGTCCTTCTTTTCTTACTGCAGCTTTATCAAAGGTGATAAGTATTTCAGTTTGAACCTCTTGGATTGTATCAAGATTTGGTTGTCTGCTACATCTCAGGAGTCCACTGGGCGTACTACTTATTAGCGGCCACATGATGTGGTTTGACCAGGTCGATGGACATCGACCTGGTCAAAGGAATTTGGTCAGAATAGCAGTACCTGTCTTAGGTATCCATGGAACAACATCAGTGGTACTACCGCCCCTTGCTGGTAAAAAGGAGAACCGAGTTCTCCTTTTTACCAGCAAGGGGCGGTAGTACCACTGATGTGCTGAGGCCACATCCAAATGAATCTTGTCCTAGTTGTTGTGGGACCGCATTCATCCATTTTGACGTTTGCGTGTAGAAAGTCTAATGCTGTCTAACAATGGTGTCTGTACCGGGCTGGCTACACTGTAGTCCGGTACCTGGTGGCTTTTAAAGCTATGATCTCCGTAACAGGTATCATAGTTAATTCCGAATTGGTAAACTTGGACGCTCATTCCCGGCCACCAGTACATCTCCACTAATTCTATTAGAGATTTTAAGATCCCTTGATGTGTCAGACCCTCTCCCATATGTGCTTTGTGTAACAAAGCACCTCTCCGGTTCCTGTTTGGAATTACTCTGTCCCCCACTCCAGGTATTCGAGCAAAAGGAAAGCAGTTTGCATCAATTATGTATGTATACGTGAGTGGATAGTTTAGAAGTAATGCTGCATAGCTACCTTTCATTGAGGCTTTTACTGCTAGCAATGTTTCACCGTCTATTACTCTTTTTGAACGAGTAATTGTAGCTACCGAAGCCGTTTGCACAGCTTCCTTTGCGACTTCATCAGGCAATGAATTCCCTGCAACGTGAATGCCATCATGCTGATGACTCAGTGTATGAATCACGTGAGTCTTTTGTAGTTCCTTCTGTAATAGAACTACTTGTTCCCAAAACATTTTATGCTTGATTGTGCCACGTTTTGCGTCTTTGAAACCATTTTGAATCCAGTTCTGCAGATATTCATTGTAACAACAGTATTGCTTATATAGAAAACATAAGACGATCCATTGGGCTCGTGAAGAATTCTTTCTTCTTTTTAATTCTTTCTCAACTCCAATCCCTTATGTCATGCCAACGCGTTTCGCCGTGTTTAAAGATAACCCACCGGCTTCCTTAGGGCTGGACATGATACAAGAGGCGATTTTACAATAGCTTTTGCCAAGCGCTACATATATTGATAGAGAGCCCCACGTGGCCAAGCATCCCTGTGCATTTCATATCATACAGTTCTATTAAACATGCACGAGAATTGTGTATTTTTGCACCTTGTAATCAACTCTTTCAGAAAAAGCATTATCCCATAATTCATTTTAAACTAAGATTGTTGAAACATTTCCATAAGACTCATAATGATCAGCATAGGGTTCTCCCAAGGTTACATGATGTGTGAGTGACCAATTGAGACCTGTTGTGTCATTTACAATTATATTGCCCATGTGCAACCTCAAACAAAAGAAAACTCGCTTTGAGAACGTAGTTACCTCAACTCTATGTTACTCCTTTGTATCTAATGTGAAAACGAAATGAATTTGAAACACCATTATAGTCCTAGCATGGAAGGCAAGGCTGGATTCATTGCGCATTTGTTCAGTAATTAGAATATTCACAAGACGATTCCCTACCTCCTTGGCATCAATAAGTTCCTTCCCAGTTCTCACTTCTCTCTGAGAGTTCTCTCAATAAATTAATTGTATACGTGTTCGCTCTACAGAAAAAATAATAAATGCATGCACTCGCCTAAGTAGGTTCCCAAACATCATAATCCTTCTTAATGTCAATTTAAGGCAACCGCTGCCATCTAGTGGCCGATATTACCTGCGAATTTTAAGCAGGGCGTGCTGTTTGTAATTTTTCTGCCTGGCGCCGCAGATTCCAATTCAAAGCTACATGTGTTGCTAGCCGGTCTGCAACTAACAAAACAGCCTATTGTTTTCCCATTCACGCCTATATATCGAGCCAATTTAAGACATAGTCACCTCTAAAGACATACCTCACATTCGCCAATTCATATCCAAACTCTCGGTATCCCGCCGACGCCTGCTACTCCAAAACCTCTCCCCCTGCCAAATCAAAAGCACAATGTGCCAACACTACTCTGTGTCATAATTCTAGTTAGAACCCCAAGTCCTCACTCCCGCTCGCTTACCTTTAGTATTCCGTTCTACCCGAGTGCAGGCGACCTCAATCCACTTCCTGATTCCCTTAAGTAAACTCCACATGAACATAGAAAGCGGACTACCGATTAATACGTAGACCCGCCATCTTAGAAAGGTTAGATTCCTCTATTACTGATTTACAGACTGTCCCCGATGTGCATAATTTACAAAGATCCGATATTTAAGTTTCATTACATTGATGGTCACTGCTACATTATCGTATCTGCAATAAAACCTCTGCATGGTATAATTCCCAATTTTATCCAATTTGTTTAAACATAACCTATTAATGTTCTAATGCGGGACGTTGAGTTCTTACCGCATTCATTTTTGCAGAACCTATTCATGCCCAAACATGGGACGTTGAGTATTTGACGCTGATGATATCTCATTCCCTGTTCATATCTCTGCTGATAATTATTGTCTTTGAGTAAGTAACGATAGTTGCCACAGAATTCTTTGATTGCCATGTCCTGCAATCAGTCTATCTTACACCAAATCAGGGGTCAGTTTATCATGAGGTTCACTAAATAAAGTCCATAAGTAGTGACCCGGATAATTTTGATTATACCCAAGGGTCAATAAGTTTAGATTAGGCTGTCCATTATTCATTAATCTCATTGTGAATATGGCACCTTATTGCTAAAATCGACAGTTACTTATTGCTCATTGGGTCCATAACTTCAGCTGTTGTATTTAATCACCACGAAAATATTGTAGCTCCTAATCAAGATTTAGGCCGTCCTCTACGGCCCTTAGACGCATGATCCACCTAGCCTCCTGCCTCCTCAATTTCAGTTCCATGTTCCCACCTCGTGGGTCAATGTACACATGATCAATACCGTAGAACTTAAAACTCTTGCGTTGGTCTTGCATTTTACAATTATGTATATGTTCCGCTATTGGGTACCTTACATCATTGTTCTTTACTGCTCTTAGATGCTCACTCATTCTTTCCTTCAGCATGCGAATCGTGCTGCCTACATAAATTTGCAAACATTTACACTCAATGATATAAATAACAAATGTTGTGCTGCATGTGATGTTCATTCTTATATCATAAACTTTACCATCATTGATTTGAAAGCTTTTCGTTTTGTCTTTGGCACATCTACACATGCCACAATGCCCACATTTAAAAAAAAACCTTTGAGTGCTCATCTAGCCATGTCATTGGTTGCTCCAACCGAGGATAACTTGGCCTCAGTAGAGATACCAATGTCTGCCCCCTTCTGTACGTTATTTGTGGTCGTGCTCCTACATTTTTGTCCAAAGTTTTGTCCATTTTCAATACATTCTAATGCTTACTCATGCTTTGTAACAAAACATTTCTCACTGGAGTATAGTTTGTAATCAACCTAATCGGTTGCTCATCTTTTACTTTTTTGTCCGTAGGCCTCAGGGTTACACTGCGTTCAACACTCATTGCCTTCTTTTTTGCCTGATTAACATTCCGTTTGTCATACCCCCTACGGATGAATCTGCTTTCCATGTCAGTGATACAAGCAATGAATTGTTGTTCTTCACTGCAATTTCGTCTTGCCCTTAGGATCTCACTAAGTGGAATGGCTCTCATCTGGTGAGATGAATGGGCACTCTTCGCATTCAGAATTGTGTTACATGAGGTTGGTTTTCGGTACATTCGACTTTCAATACATCCCTTATTTACATACAATTCAACATCTAAAAAGGTTATTTCAGTCGTGCTGTGGTTGGTGGTGAATCTGATTTTCATGTCGTTGCTATTCAGATACTCATAAAATCCCTCTAGGGCCTGCTCTGATCCTCTCCAGATCATTATACAGTCATCTATGAACCTGCCCCAATACAGGATATATCCATTCCATTCAATTGCTCCAGGGCACCAGAAGAATCTCACTTCTAGCCATCCCATAAATATATTTGCGTTTGATGGTGAAAATCTCGAGCCCATGGCCACACCTTGTTTTTGCCAGAACCATTCACCTTTAAAGAGGAAGAAATTGTTCGTCAGAATTAGCTCCGTCATGGCCAGCGTCATTCGTGTGTGCTGCCAATGACTCTTTGGTCTTTTTGAAAGGAAATGATCCAGGGCCTTCAATCCTAATTCATTCTTTATGCTCGTATATAACGAGACTACATCCAGGGTTACCAGTGTCATCCATGTTTCCCATTGTATGTCACCCGAGATATTTAAGATGTGTCATGTGTCCTTGATATAAGATGGTAAATTAATCATGATTGGCTGCAGAAAGATATGAACAAATTGTGACATATGTTCCGTTGGGCCTCCAATGCCTGACACAATGGGCCTACCTGGTGGAAATGGTAGGCCCTTGTGGATTTTAGGTAGGGTGTACAGGCAGGGATATCTAGGGCAATTTACTTTTAAGAAAAGGTATTCATCCTCATCCAACAATCCACTGTCATACCACTGCTTTAGGAGAGAATTAAAGGTGATGATGGGGGAAAATATAGGGTTATGGCTCACTTTCTCATAACATACTGTATTGCCTAACTGAGAGTATATTTCTTGATCATAATCTTCCCTATTCATCATCACTATGTTCCCCCTTTTGTCTGCTTTTCTGATGATTACCTCTGTATTGCTCATCAGGTTATTCAGAGCACTCCTTTCATGTTGTGTCAAATTATCCTTAATGTACCCTCCTGGGAAGGTCTTTGCATCATTGGCATTCAGATCCGCAATCACTAGTTTATGAAAAATGTCTATGTTATTACCACTGGTGAGATTTGGTGACCATCTGGACTTGCTCTTTATACCACTTGACACTGATAAGTCTGGTCGAATCTCTAAGTCTTCTAAGACCTTTGCCACTGTTACAGGGTCTTCTTCTAATTCTGTTATGGAGAGAAGAGCAACTGTGTCCTGGATATCATTTATAGTAGATGAATTAGACACCATACTACGTGATTGCAAAGCATCATCTTTATTTCTTTTTGGATTCTGAGCGAAATGTTTCTTCAGTTTCAAACGTCTAATATATGTGAATAGATCGATTCTGGTATCGGCTGTGCTGATCCGTCTGTATATATTATACATCCGTAATGTTCTAGAGGCGGAATCTCGTTCGGCAGAGGACATTCGTATTCGTATTGTAGAAATTCTTGTGTTTTCAGGTAGGAGTCAAAGACGTATTCAACGTCTGTTGCAGCAAGAGAGTTAACCCATTGCATCCATCTCGGATGTAAAGCTTTTGCATTTGGCATGCTTGCTTTTGCATTTGGCATGCTTGCTTTTGTCACTGCTTCTAGAGCAGAACAGGTGTAACGATCGTTATGTGTTTAACTTGTGCCAGGGCTCTCTCTTTTGCTACTGCAGTTTGAACCGCTGTAGAAGGGAATTTCATTTCAGCTTGTGTGTACAAGTGTGATTTGTATGCTATTGCACCTTTTCACCTTCATTAAACGTTAGGTATGTGAATCCGCATCTCCCTGGGATGATTCGGATCACAAGATTGCGCGCTTTGTCGACGGTCTGTAACTTTGTTTTTTTTTGCTAACATGTTTGTTTGCACTGAACGCAAAATTTCTGTGTGTATTTGAGTCCAATTAGTTGGTTTGAAATCAGTTTTTTTTTTAAAATATTTTTTATTGCAAAGTCATATAGATATTTTCAACAACAGTACATAATTGCGCCTACAACCCTGAGGCCGGCATCCATTATGTTGTGCGGATGATCCAGTTGCATATATTCTAGCCTTCCCCGATCGTTGAGGCATTATTGGTCAATCAGGATATCTATTCAAAAGAAACGGATACAATACATACAGAAGTTCAATTTGCATTTTGTGTTTTATGTATAACTAAGAAACTCCACACATGAGTCAGTATGTCTACAGGTTATATGTGGTGTGCTATCTGGTATCGACGCTGTCCTGTGAGAGATCAATTCTGCAAGTCTCACTGAGTTACATCTTGCCTGCGCACCCCCCCATCACTAAACCCCGATGCATTGAACCAATCCAGTACCCCTCACATGTGCCACCCTCCGTTGCCCCTGACCCCTATTCAGTGTCCTCTTCATCCTCAGAGCTATCAAGATCCTCCTCCGGCAATGGCTCACAAATGTCCCCTCTGTACGTGTTCCATGGTTGCCAAACCCCATTCCATTTACGCGGATTATCTCTCAGTTTGTATACTGCCCTCTCCGTCAACATGAGCATATCCATGTTTCTGCTCCATTGTGCCAAGGTGGGGAGTTCTGCTGCCCCCCATTTTTGTGCAATGTCTCGTTTGGCCGTCATGAGGCCTATCGTGGTCCATACCCTCTCATAAAATGTGAGATCTGTAGGTAACCACACATTCAATAAGCATACACGTGGGTCCAATGTCAGTGAGGTGTTAAGTGTTTGAACGATAGTGCGGAGTACCCATTGCCAGTAACCAACAATGCGTGTGCAGCTCCAAAGTGTGTATATGAGTGTGCCCTCTTCACCGCAGCCTCTGAGACAATAGGGATGGTCTGCCCTCTGCAATTTGTGTAGTGTAGTTCTCGTATAGTATATCCTGTGTAGGATTTTCAATTGTACCAGGCGGAACTTAGATGATATGCCAGCTTCACGCGGGGATGCAATGGCAGCGTTCCATTCGGAGTCATCGAAGTCTCCGACGTCGTCTACCCATTTGTCCTTCAACTTCCCCAGTGGGTCAGGTGAGTTATTAAGCAAATTGCGATATGTTAAGGAGGTTGCGCCTTCCTACATGAAGTCTGTGAGCAGACGGTCTTCCAGCGGGGAGGATGCTGGTGGTGTCGTATTTGGTGGGATCGCCGCCTGGAGGGCGTGTCTAATTTGTATGTACCTATACAGCTCAGTATCCCCCAATTCGTACTGTTCCTGAAGGGACGCAAATGGGATCACGCCCCCTCTAGTCCACATGTCCCCCACTGTTGATATCCCAATGTTATCCCACTGGGTGAAACCCTTAGTGCGCCGTAGGTGTCCCAGTGCCTTAGTGTCCCATAGTGGTGTGAGTTTCGTGATGGTCCCTTCCCAGTGTAGCTTCGCTTGCGCCCTGTAACATAGCTGCACGGTATGTTTGGTGGGTCCTATGAGTTTCGCCGCTGTGCCCCGGTGATACAGAGGCGCCAGTAAACTGTTGGTACCCAGTTGTGCCCTATCCGACTTGAATGCTGGGTCGTCCTGTGGGGCATGGACCCACTGGTTAAGGATCTTGAGTTGGGCCGCCCAGTAATACAACTGCATATTAGGCAGTGCAATCCCGCCATCATACCAGCTCCTGTGTTTGAAATCAGGTTTGATGATTAGTTCGTAGAGAGGTTTAACCCTTTCTGCATAATTCAGAACGTACGTTCTTCCAAAATTCCGTAAACCTAGAATTGACTGTCAGTTTTTCAGCGTTTTTGGAGGTTGGAGCAGCACACATTTCTCTAGAAAGTTTGCTTCCGGGCTTTTGCCTTCACTCGTAGCCTAAGAATAGGACATTGAGGTGGGTAATTCGTGATTTCTTAAAATTAAACTTGTACCCTTCAGAAGCAAACCCAAGTATTATGGTGTTCACTCTTTTCAAGGGTACTTCCAAATCATCGTCCGTAAGATAGATGTCATCGACATAAGATTATGCCTCATCATCCAACGTCTGTAGCAACTCTGTTACTCTGGCTGAAAATAACTCTGGACTATTCTTGAATCCCTGGGGGAGACGGCAAAATTGTTGCTGTGTCCCCATAATTGTGAAAGCGGTCAAGTACCTGCTTTCTGGTGCAATTTTTTGACAGGAGAAACCATTTGAAATATCTATTGTCGTTTTGTATTTTTTCCGCACTATGTTATTCATCAGTGCTGCACTGTGTGCATTTTGTACTGCAAAAGTTTTGCAACAAGAGTTTAAATGTCTGTAGTCCAAAACAAGATGATATGTATTGTCTGGTTTGGAGACAGAAAACAAAGGACTGCTCATAGATGAGGTGCATATTTCAATCACCCCTTGGTATTCAAGTAGATCTAAGATCTCCCTGACCTGTTTTGTAGCTTCTTGCTTAACTGGATACTTCCTTTGTGCAGTGGGTTGATTTTTCAACTGGATTTTTTGATGAGGAGAGTCCTCATCCCATCCTACGTGCTTTTTGTATAATGCTGGAGCCTGGGCTACAGCACATTTTCTGGCATAGGTGTATTTTTTATGAATTGGGATGTGACGAGAAGGCTGGCATAATTATCTCTTCGCGATGTGGGCACTCCCTGACAAATTCAGGTGGCCAGTCTTGTTCTGCTAGAAGAATGTCATAACCCTTAGATAGCTTCTCCCAAAAGAGTGCCTTTATTTTCCTAGTTATGACCCCCTCTATCCGGAGCGTTACTTTATATAACTTATGGGGTACACTAACCCTGGTGTCAGCAGTTTCAACTTGAATGCAGTCATTCAAGTCCAGTGTCTCCAGATGATCCTTCAGTATCGTGCGAGCTATGGTGACTTCTGCTGCTCTGTCTAGCATTGTCTGGGCCCACTCCCCGTTCTTGAGTTGTGTCCTCAAGATACTCATCATGTCTGATCTTTACACTTGCTACCTTCTTCTTTCTGAATTGAGTTTTCTTATTTTTAGGGATGTGCTGTTCGTCTTTGGACTTCACGCGTTCTTCCTTCTGTTCTGATTGTTCTCTTCTTTCGGATTTCTGCGAGGAAGTCTGAAAGGTACGAGAGGAATGTGTATCAGTATCTTGATATCTATCAGGTTTTCTCAAATTATCCCTATTTCTGAGGTTATACCTCTTTTCAGAGGGCTCCCGTTGGGGAGACCTACCTCTGGACTGGGAACGCTTCTCTTTAGGAAGCGTTTAGAAGAGATCATTTTTAATGAAAACCTTTTCAGGATTTTCTCTTAGTTCGGATTTTACTGGTTCCCCCCCAACTATCTCTTCCTAGTTCTTCATAGGCTGCGAGAAGGCGAGGCTGATTGCGGTAAAGGTAGACAGTGGCAGTGTCTCCCTACCCCGCTTGGCGCCAGGTAAACATTTGCAGAGCAGAAGACTCTGCTGGCTTTGTTCTCTCCTGACTAGCTCTGTGTCATGCTACTTTTTAAAAATTGATTACGAATTTTTAAACTTCACTGTGTGTCCCTTTTGTGATAAAATTGACTTAATAATTTTTAAACACGCATTTACTGCGCACTCACGATCTTTGGAGCTGCCAGGGTCATTAAGGTTCGTTTTCTAAGTCTCTGCTCAGTGTTGCAGCCTGCCCGCCCCGGTCCGACTCGGTAGCCAATACCGTTGAGCGGAGGGCGGGACAGGTAAGAGCCAGAGTGACACGCCCAGGCACTTCCTGAAAGCTCGAGTCGAGCGGTTAGCGCTCTAGCCTTCTAGCACACAGGGCTATTTAGGCTGCGAGGAGGCGAGGCTGATTGCGGTAAAGGTAGACAGTGGCAGTGTCTCCCTACCCCGCTTGGCGCCAGGTAAACATTTGCAGAGCAGAAGACTCTGCTGGCTTTGTTCTCTCCTGACTAGCTCTGTGTCATGCTACTTTTTAAAAATTGATTACGAATTTTTAAACTTCACTGTGTGTCCCTTTTGTGTTAAAATTGACTTAATAATTTTTAAACACGCATTTACTGCGCACTCACGATCTTTGGAGCTGCCAGGGTCATTAAGGCTCGTTTTCTAAGTCTCTGCTCAGTGTTGCAGCCTGCCCGCCCCGGTCCGACTCGGTAGCCAATACCGTTGAGCGGAGGGCGGGACAGGTAAGAGCCAGAGTGACACGCCCAGGCACTTCCTGAAAGCTCGAGTCGAGCGGTTAGCGCTCTAGCCTTCTAGCACACAGGGCTATTTAGCCACTCATCGGCTCTAGCGCGCAGCGGTTGCGCGCAGTGTGGCGCCTAAGCCAGCGCCTAAGACGAGCCAAAGACCAGCCCGTCTGCGCCCGTCCGCGACAGGACGGGACCAGGGGCCATGGTGGAAATCAGGCATAAGGTGTACAATCCTCTCTCCTCCAGGATAACCTACTCTCCTAAGACGCTTCGGGATTTACATGTAAGTCCTATACATGCTTGTGGTAAAGACAGAAACAATTCATTGGAGGGCCCTTTCGCTTACATTCATTGCAGAGCCGAGTTTTCCACTCAATGTCAGGAAGCCGATGTTGAGGGAAACCCTTCAGTATGTTCTTCCTTCCCTAGAGTTAGGGACAAAGATACCAACACCCCCAGTCTTACTGGAGGGAAAAATATTCTGTGTAACATAAGATCCCTACCCAAACATACATCTGAAGTGTGGGACCTTATCTCCACCACTGAGCCAGACCTATGTTTCTGCACTGAAACTTGGCTCAAACCCCACTCGACCCCTGCTATCGCTTTGGCAATTCCTATTGGATATAAAATAATACGATTAGATCGCCTCATAAAAACCGGAGGGGGGATTGCGATCATTCATAAACAGGAAATTAATTGTACCACAGTAGCAGAACTAAGTACGCCTGACATTGAAATACTTATTTTTAAAATTGCCTTATCCCCTAAACATACAAGAATGGGTGCTTTAGTATATCGCCCTCCTGGACCCAGTACCAATTTCTCGAATATTCTACTCGAGACTCTTGCACCCTATGTCTGTAATGACAGAGATTTTCTTCTAATTGGAGATTTCAACATACATAGTGAGCTGAAAGATTGCAAAGAAGCACAATCCATTCTTAATGATCTTTTCCTATTAGGACTAAAACAATGCAATGTAGGCCCAACACACCAGGCTGGGCACACCCTAGATCTTATTTTAGCTAATTTTTCTTCAGTTATTTGTTCCCCTCCTACCCAAGTCAGCTGGACTGACCACTATATTATTGAGTTTCACACCCCCTACCCAAAACTTACTTCTCATTGGCCGATGTCTCTTCCCAGTGAACGAAGACAATGGCATAAAGTTAATAAAATTGCCTTTTCTGATAAATTCATTGAACCATCTTTTACCACGGCGGATCAGATAGAAAATGCCCTAAATAAATTTGAAAAAGCCTCAAAAGCTGTCATAGATGCTTTAGACCCTATGAAAAAATTCAAACCACGGCCAGCTAAAAAACAGGAAGTGTGGTTCTCTGACAACCTTAGAACATTAAAACTAACAGCTAGGAAGTTAGAGACAAAATGGAGGTGTTCTCATTTAGCTACTGATAGAAGCATTTACTGGGAGTCATTAAGTACCTATCACAAAGCTATTCGTACTGCAAGGAAACCCACATAACATCTCTTATTGCAGAGGCAGATAATTCCCCTAGGGTTCTGTACCAAATACTACAATCTTTTGTCAAACCGACAGCTAGCGAAAGTCCTGACACTTCATCACAAAAGCTTTGTGATGAGATATCCCAATTCTTTTCTAATAAGATAGACTTGATCTATAAGAAAATCATTCATTCTAATAACACTATGACCAGCGAAGCAGGCCTTGCTTCATACGAAATAGAGAGTAATCAAAATGATCACACTCTGGATATTTTTCCCCCCATTACCCCAAAGGAGCTGTCAGCACTCACCATGCAAATCAAAAGTGGTAGTCCCAATGATACAATCCCAGCCAGACTTATGCCCTCTTTGCTGGAGGTGTTATGCCCCACGATGGAAAAACTCATCAATCTGTCACTTAGAACAGACTCTGTCCCAAGACAATGGAAACAGGCGCTAGTTAGGCCTATTAGAAAAAATACCGCCATTCCGTGGACTGAATTAACAAATCTCAGGCCCATCTCCCTGCTTCCTTTTTTGGGTAAGCTGACAGAAAAATATGTAAATCAACATCTTTCCAACTATGTTGAAATCACTGGCGGCCTAGACTATTCCCAATCTGGTTTTAGGCCGAAACACAGCACGGAGTCTGCCCTCTTGTCTGTCACCGATGATTTACATATGCTTCAAGACAAAGGCTACTCCGTGATTCTAGTGTTATTAGATCTGTCGGCAGCATTCGACACCGTGTCACACAACATCCTTATTGACTGGTTGTCGAACGTAGGAGTTAAGAACAAAGCCCTTGACTGGATAAGGAGTTTTCTAACCGAGCGCACCCAGACTGTCACCATGGGTACACATCGGTCAGCAGAGGTGGAGATTTCTAAAGGGGTGCCACAGGGCTCATGCTTGAGCCCAACACTCTTCAACATCTATGTGGCACCCCTGGCAAGAGTGATGCGAAAATTTGGTTTCATCCCCGTATCTTACGCGGATGACACGCAGCTCCTCTTCCCTTTTGAAACTCTCACCGCTGAGATAAAAAACTCCTTCTCTGCTGGTATGAAGGCCGTTGCACAGTGGATGTCCACCAACTATCTACAGTGCAACGTTAGCAAAACAGAAGTTATGCTATTTGGCGAAGCCAAGCTTCTATGGACTCCGGATTGGTGGCCTTCCGATCTTGGTGTGGTCCCAGAACCCAAACAGGTCGTGAAAAACCTGGGGATCCGCCTCGATCAGGATCTGTCTTTAAAGCAACACAGCAACCTTGTCGCAGGTTCGTGTTTTCATGTCATCATCATGTTGCGAAAAATTTTCCCTCTGTTGCCAGACACGTTTAGGAAGACCTTAGTGCAAACCCTTGTTCTGAGCCGTATTGACTACTGCAATGGCCTGCTCCTATCTGCCAACGAGGGAGTGCTGGCCAGACTTCAGGTAGTCCAGAACACAGTGGCGCGCCTAGTCCTGAATGCCCCACCAAGAACAGCATCCAAACCTCTTTTACATCAACTTCATTGGCTCTCCATACGACAAAGAGTAAAATTTAAAATTTGTTGTATAATTCATAAAAACATAAATGGACAAGGCCCCACCTACCTGCAACAGAAATTCACCCCCTACATCCCCTCCAGGTCACTCAGATCTAGTACAAGCCATAAATTGGTGGTTCCTCGTGTCAAAAAGACCAGACACGGAGGCAGAGCGCTGTCCGTAGCAGGACCCATTCTATGGAATCGACTTCCCCTGACTCTCAGACTCTGTACCTCTCATTTAAAATTTAGAAAACTCCTTAAAACTGTTCTATTTAAAAATGAGATCTAATCCACATCTGTACTTCTCATCTGTATTTGTTAACTGGCCCAAAAGCGCAGAGATACTCCAGCTGGAGTCGATTCCAGCGCTATATAAGCTCGTAAATAAATAAATAAATAAATACATAAATAAATAGGATTTTTCAATAATTCTTGCAAGTTCATATGGCTGCTCTGTTATATCTGTTTCTTTTAGTTTTTGGCGGATTGCCACGGACACTGCTTCACCTTTAATGTTAGCTAATAGTATAGCTGAGACCTGTTTGAAATCTTTAAGTAACGTCTTACCTAGATTTAAGGCAGGTTCTGGTCCGTGTTCATTTTGAATCTGCCTTAGGACGTCTGGTATTACCTTCATAGACGGAACACCATGTGTTTTTGTGTATATTGAAGCAAAGACTGTACCGCAAGTATCACAGTCCTCCACATGTGGTGCTATCCCCACTGGTAAACAGATTGTCAAAATTATGTGTTTCTCATGAGGTGTACTAACAGGAAATACTGCCTCTATCTGAGTAATTTTTTGAACTAAACAGAACTGAATTTTGGTCCCTTTTTGGGGGCAATTTACCAATGACCGATTGTATAGTCTGTGGTGTGATTTTGTTTGTGTTCCCTTGGTGAGGGGTGTGTTGTGGAATCCTTACAGTAGGTTGGACTGTTAAGGTCTGCATGACATATTGAATCAATTGTCTATGTATTTTAATTAGCTGTTTTAGCTGGGCTAACATTTCTGGACCTGTCATGTTTTCTATGTCAGGATGTGGTGTGTAGCTTGCTAGTACCGGTCATGTTACTCCTGGTCTACCTAGTGGACGAGCCTGGTAATGTGATTTTGATGTTGTAGGGCGCCTTTAAACCAGAGCTGATTCTCTTGGTAAGTTAATGGAATTTCAACGTCCTCGTAAGGAACGTATTCCGCTGGAGGTTCCTCTTCTTTGTAGTACTGGAACTCATGTGTTACTGCATTTGCTGCAGGAAACTGAATCCATGAGTAGAATACTTCTGTCTGCCGATATTCATGTGCCTCTATGATGAATATTACTTTACCACCTCTCGATGATACTCCTTTATTTATGAGTTTGTAAGTTATTGTTTGTCTTACATTTGCTGGGATGATTATAACATCCGGGTCATTTTGTTGGAGTGTTCTATTGTCTAAAACTTCCTGAGCCGCTGCTGCAGCTCTTTCGTCGTCACTATCCGTCATTTTGTTGACTGAAAGTTTGCAGAACAAGTTTCAAGGAGACTAAGATTAGGTGCACAATATTTTGGAACACTGTATCCTTCAACGTTAAACAAACCAAAAACTAATACATAGGATTTTCTTCCTACTCAGTTTTGGCAGATATTTCCCTTTTACCCACTCCAAAACTCCATTGGAGTATTTTACGGGGAAAAAGGGGTCTGTGTGAAAAGCACCACTAAGTTACTCTAATATCTAGCGTTAAATTATCGCCGTACCAAACGTAGGACGCCATGTAGTGTAGTTCCTATATTCCCAATAGGCTCTCCGCATTGGAATAACATATACTAAAGATTTGACGTAGGACTGAGGTTTACTAGGTCTCTATCGAATATATTAGACTTAATTGTGAGTGCCAGCTAGCTCAGAGGTCACTAGAAACTTTTTCGAATTCACAAGAAGGGATTCGTTTCTGACAACCGCATAAACATGACAATTTTGTTTCCCAAGAATAAAAAAACGTGTCTCTAGATTTGCGGAAACAATAGATAGTTATTTTACTCAGTCAATCGTGCATACTTCGTTTCACCAGAGGTGCAGATAAATGGAGAGATGGGCGTTTTCAATAAAAAGTATTTATTGAACAGTCTTCTGTCTCATGCAGGAGAAATGACTGCTACAATCATAATACTGATTGCAAAGTACAATGCGTACAGTACGAAGAGTAGTATAAAATAATACTGTAAAAGCATGATATGGTTTCTAAGCCATAAAATATAACATAGAATACATACATTAATAAATAATGACTAAAAGTACTCAACTGGTGCTTCTAAAATACTCCTACCCCGGTGTACGTAACCTAAGTCTAGTACGAGGGAAGAAGTAAGTGAGGTGTAGCTTGAGTTTAGTATTCTTTGCCAAGAATCTCTCAAAGAATTCTTTAAGGGTCTAATCAGCTCGGTACCTTGGTTTTAGAATGAAGGAGGTCTTGTATCTCTCTCTCAGAACTCGATTTCCCAGCAACCCACAAGGGCAGCCTGGGAACACTGGAGCTGGATTTCTCGGCAGGAGAAAAGACAGCATCTCTCAGTGCGCCTGCTGGAGGGGGTCTGCTTCCTTCGGCACTTGCTGCGGCGAGCTGTGTCCTGTAGGTAGATAGTCGAACTGCTCCAAACCACTTTGTGTTTGACTGAGCAAATGTGGGCATATTTATACCTTGAAGGTGCCTAGTTTGACGTAAGATTGGACATAATAACGTCATCAAAGACTCAGGGGCATATTATCAAGGGCATTTATCCCCGCTTTTTTGGCTTTAAAAGCCAAGAAAGCAGAGATAAAATTATCTCCCTATTACCTAGCTGTCGCTAACAACAGTTAGCAACAGCTAGTAGGAGATAGCGACCATCTTGGGCCCCATTTTGCATGTCAGTGATATTTATCACTAATGACATGCAAAGTGGGCGTGCCAAGATGTTAACGACTGAAAACAGTCGCTAACATCGCTATCTCCTATTACCAACTTTTGGAGATATTCGCCCTAAGCGCGAATATCTCCAAAAGCTAACACCTGCCCTGAGCAGTTCTTAGCTTAGCCATGTTATCCAATGGGAGGTGGATAACATGGCTAAGAGCATTAGCTCGGTAATGCATGAATATCGCTGACTTTTCAGCGATATTCATGCATTGCGGCGATTTTCATCGCATTTGCAGTAAACCTTGGTAATACCAAGGTTTATTTGCGGTAAAAATTGCCGCAGCTCAGCGGTAAATTTTTGTCTCTAACCAAGCAATAGCAATAATTATCGCTATTGCTTGATAATATGCCCCTCAGTTCTTTTAAAACTCCTTGATTTCTTGGATAAATTAATATTAAAGCAAGGGGAAGTCCCTGACTGCTGAAGGCGGGTTTTTCCAAAAAATTGTTGTGGATTTTCGGAACTAGTGGAAGTAGCCATGCCGTATTTGGACTGCATTGGCTAAGTCTGAATACGGTTATGATTTCTATGCCTATATAAGGATAGGGTGAGTTATACCTATATATGGGCATGAATCGAGAAAATTACACTAGGGTCCAAAATTCATATACAACAAGATTAGGTTAGATCAGTCCCCTAAGCTGTCCCAAGTTTCTAACTTGGAATCATCTAGGATAATTGTTCCTGCTTCTTCTCTCTCTGTCAAGCATTGCCCAGCCAAAATGCGTCTGTTCAGCAGTACACCTAGTGAATCGGTCTCAATTGACAGGATTCCCTAACTTCTGTTTTGTCCCGAGCTGTTTTCCCTCAATCAGCAATCCTGAATCAAAAATACCTATGTCGGAATCACTATTTTGTCTAGAAAGAGTGCTGTCTCCTATTCTAGCTTTTTTAGAGAGATCAGTAGGTAACTCCGACCTTATTCTGGACTCTGTTTTGTCCTTGACAAAGTTTATAGCCTCTGACCAAAAATTTGGACAAACAGAGCTGGAAAATCTCCCTCTATCATCGCCAACACAGGGAAGAGATCATCTATTCCTCCACTTATAGAGGATAACTTAGTCAAGTCTAACTCTATTTTATCTGCCCCTATTTCAAATGATAAAAGTCGGGACTTTGGCACTCACCTGGGAAGTCATTCTTTAGGGGGAAAAATAAAATTAAAGGGAAAGAAAACTCGGATCCCGTAGATAATTTACATCTATCCTTCTTGCAGCAATATTTTGATCCTGAGCCTTTTTGTTACAATGGCTGCACCGTTGTCCTGTCCACAACTTATTCCAGAAAAAATAAATACAAGTATATCCCGAAACGAAAGATGTTTCCCATTTTTCTCAAAACAATCAAAAAGCCCTGTAAGCAACCAACAGAGTCAGATTCGAA
Organism: Lissotriton vulgaris; assembly: GCF_964263255.1. Lineage (NCBI taxonomy): Eukaryota > Metazoa > Chordata > Amphibia > Caudata > Salamandridae > Lissotriton > Lissotriton vulgaris. The sequence goes on along the minus strand of NW_028243477.1, from coordinate 74,723 downwards.
AGTTGGATGTTCATTTGTCCAAGAAACGGCCACTATGAATACATGTAATATTGAGTGTAAAAAAAAGAAGAAAATAAAAAGAGAAAAACGTTGAAGGATTAGCAAAAAAAGGACAAAACTATTACGTTTTTGATCCCAATCCTACTCAAAAAATGCACATAAAACTGGATTTAAATGTTTTTAAGGAGGAAGATGGCCATCCAGGAAGTAGCCAATGGGGCCACTGCTCCTTTCTTCCAAATGTAATGGTACCTAACGAGCCGTTACAAGAAGCAGTGGTGACAGACTTAAATGTTTCCCCTATTGTCCAGAAAACTCTGAATCCCAAAGCTTCTCTATTTGTTTCTTCCTTAGGTACTGATGACATTTATAACCCACACGAAAATTTTCCAAAGGTGACCAGTTTTGTTGTTGCCACGCAACATCTCGCCCCCAATATTTAGTTTTTTTCACTTATTTTTGACCACATATGAATAGGTCCTTTTTGCTGGGGTGCTTTGCTGTAATTCTAGGCCTTGAATTGATTGAGAGCAATGACATCGCCTTGGTTGAGATCCAATAATATAATCATAATTTAAGGGGTGCAAGAGTAACATTTAAATCCAAAGTTATTTAATATTTGATTCTGTCACATAGTGATAAATTACCATCTAGTCGCATTGATGTGTTAATCCCAGACGTGGAGAAAGCTTCAAACAAAGTGGCTCAACGTAAGCTGGCTAACTTTGATTTGCAATACCCCAATAGGGTTAAACCTTTGTTAGAGAGAGAAAGTCCATTACAGGTTGTTCTCGGTAAAGAAGGTAGGAGAGTTTACCTACACATAGAGAAATATACTGAGCAGGTGCTTCCTGTAGAGGAGAAAAATAAGAAATGGAGCTGGCTAGCAGGTACACTGAACGCAAATAGACCCCTAAGCCTAAAAGGTAGGAATCCTTCCTAGCAAGGATATTAGTGTGTTTATCCTGGAACACTGCCGGCTTAAGTACTAGTAAAAATAAACTGTTATTTTTAAAAGAGCAGCATACCGATATTATTTGTCTCCAAAAGACGTGGATCACAAAGAATTGATTCACTGAAGATTATATAGTACTAAGCAGGCTGCATTTCCAGTAAATAGAAGTCACACTAAAGGAGGTATTGCCGTTCTGTTAAGCACAAGCCTCAACTGGTCATATAAAGAATTTCACCATGCCTCCAACCTAATTCAAGAAATTAAGCTAAACCACAAGTATGACCAGGGCAATTTGGATTCCTTGCTGATCGTAAATGCATATCTCCCCCTGATAGATCTTTTTTATTTATTTATTTGCTGTTATTTATTTATTTATTTGCTTTTATTTCCTCTTCTTTGGAGAGGGAAAACTGTAGGTAGGAGATTTGAATGATAAAGTCTCATCGTACAGCATAAAGATATTGGCTAATTCTGAAAAAAATGAGGCCCTAAATATCCCCAAGGCTCAATTCCCAACTCAATGCAGGATGACAAGAAAGGAACCCAACTACTTGAAGGTTTGAGAAACCTAGATCTCATATTTATTAATGGGAGGCTAGAAAAAGATATTCCAGCAAACTATACTCATAAGGCACCATCTGGGAGATCTGTCAGATTTTTTCTGTAATCTTTGAAATATGGAGGTCATGGGAAATACTCTTAGTGATCACATGTTGATTTGCTTTAAATGTGAATTTAATTGCGATAAGTTAGATCCCTGGAACTTCAAAGGTAGTATAGTTGGGTTTAATGTGTCTAATGGTAGAATCCACTGGAATTCTCAAGCTACCACTAACTTTAAAGCAGCCTTAATGGTTCTAATTAGGGACCAAGAGCAATTATTGATGGGTGAGTGTGATCCTTTCCAATTTGATTTATTTCAAGTTTATTCCCACAACATAGGAGCCTTGGCCAAATCTTGTAAATTACCGTAAGCTTCAGCTAAACGAAGAATACATTTCAATCCATTATCAAAATTAAATAGGGAAATAAATAAACTAGTGAGAGCCCAGTTTTTTAATTTTTCTCATGAACGAAGTAATTTATTACATTTACTCAAGAGGAAGCGACAAAGAAAAAAACGATCTCTATGAAGTTAATTAAGATTATCCTGCTGACAAATTACCCTGTCAATGCGTCCTCTTTATGAGATGTGACAACTACTCCCAGGTAAGAAATAATGACTGAGGCGTTTTTTACAGGAAGACCTGGCTCTGAAGTATTTGACATATATCAGCTCAGGAAGGTCAGCTGGGAAGTCTTCAGGAACTTCATTAACTGGAAATGGCCTAGAGTGGGCAAGCCCATTTATAGTAAAGTGTAAAGGGAGATCTGGAAACAAGAAACCATGTGTCCCCTAGGCTCTATGTAGGCTGTTTACTACCAGCCCAATGGAAAGTGGAGCTGTATCCAGAATTGTTTCTGTGTAGCTGAGGAAGAGGGGACTACTGCTCATTTCCTTAAAAACACCAATGGCAATCACACAATCTCCCTTTTGGGGCAGAGAGATTCTGCCATGTTGGATTTGACTCAGTCTAATGCATTGTGGTATAATATGCAGTAAGGCAAACCGTATGTGCTGCATAAGGGGGAAGGGTTGGTCGTTAGTTAAGGATTCTACATCCGTCAAACTTGCAATTTTTTTTTATTTTCAAAAAGACCAACCCAAACCAGTATTTTCTTTTCGAAAAATAAAAAAGGCAATGCCCCGTTGACCATGGCAGTTCCCTCCCATGGCTAGTGGGGCATTAAGCAGTTTTCTGAGTTCTTTCAATCTATGTTTTTCCTGGCAGTGAATGCCCTTGAAAAACCGTTCTATGTCTATCTTTCTAAATGAGGTGGGCGGACATACAGCCAAACTACGGCGAAGACGGAGTAGTCTCTGCCGCTCTCAGACTATGGCCTGCCCAAATTTACATTGGGCAGGTCGGACATTTATATTGGTGGGGAGGGACCTCTGTTGCCATTTCGAGGGAATTCCCTCTCCGGATGTATGTCGTTACAACGCATACTTTTACTCCGCATACCATTACAACGCAGTTTTTACAACGCATACCATTACAACGCATAGCGCTTTGAGGTGCTGGATAGTGGTAAGTATAATTTACTATTCTAACTCCAGTCCCCGTGGACCCTAGGGAAGGTGTTGGATAGTAAATTAAACTTACCTCTTATCCTAGAGCGCCCCCCAGCGCAATGCGTTGTAATGTCATGCGTTGTAATGCCTGCGTTGTAATGGTAGTGCGGAGTAAAAGTTGCGTTGTAACAGGTGTATACCTCCCTCTCCATCAACATATACATCTGGCCCTAATTCGAATCTAATCTGAACAAGTTTTATTCAACATATCAGTCATAAAAGCATGATACATAAATATTCTATGAAACACCGTACAAAAATATGGTTTGAAGACTGATTGGGGAAATTAAATTAAGCCATAATTGTTAGACCTGGCACCTTGGCGTGAGTCTCCCTTCCACTTTTTGCTGATGTGCCTCCGATGTTTTGCTGGTTTTCCGATACTCAGGGCACTGCGCCACGGCTGATCCGTGCCGCAGTGCAAGTGCTCCCTACTGTAAATTGTACATACGATTGGTATCCACGATTGGTGCATTGGATTTACTGTTAGTCCCTAGTAAAGTGCACGAGAGAGTGCCGGGGCTTGTAGATGCCAATACTGCTGGTGGGCCTGCAGCGCTGGTTGCGCCACCCCCCGAAGCAGCCGTAAAGATGTGTCTGGGAACTGCGACCGCAGAACCCGCGTGCGGTCTCGTACTGTCACGCTAGCTGGGCAAGTGTCCCCACTTGCCCGCACCGACCCTTCCCTTGACTACATATTAGTCACCCCTATGGTAGGCCTGCGGGCAGGGTGCGTTGTAGGTGTAAGGTAGGACAAGCCCTGATGTGCGTGGCATGTCCTAGTAGTGACTTACAACGAAGACTGTATTTCACTACTGAAGGCTACCTGCTCCATTAGGCCAGACTGAGCTGCGAGGATTATTACACCCTATAATCCCCGCAGGCTCAAGGAGCATGGTAGTGAGTCATGTTTAGTATGCCTGAACTCAGGATAATGAGATATTTCTTGTAGTCAAGTTTATTTTAGTATCCTGGGTTTGCAAATGCTACTTTTAGAAAGTTAGCATTTGCTTGCTTAACCATTTCAGCCGCCTCTGCTGGTATGTGTATCTGTCTGTCTGGGATGTGTGAGTGACAGGGCTGGAGGGATGACAGGTGGTGAATGCGCAGATTACACCTTAGTGGGAGGTAGGAGTGCCTCTTGAATCGAACTGTCACTGTGCTCGGCCACCACAATGCTGGCTCCACCCTCCTGGGGAGGGGCGGATGACTCTGCCGGCACCTGGCCCAGGAAGGGCGAAGCCCCCATCAACAAGGTACTCTGGCCACCCCTGTCCGGACAATGCTGGCTCCACCTCCTGTGGGGCGTCTGATGCGCCTGCCCCTCACACTGAAAGCAGAAGCCGGAGTACACCCGCCGGGGTACTCCAGAACTGAGAGTGGCTATGCAAAGGCCCCCCTGGCCTGCGAGAACAAAAGAATTGGCCTATAAAAGAAGGAGCCCTGCTCCTGGAAAATTAGATCCGGTTTGGGCCACAGAAGGACTCTGCCCTACGAGAAGGACCGTGAGAGACAAGGAAGGGTGCTGACTCTTGCCTGTGTCTGGTGCCTTGCTGCTGAAGGAGAGGAAGACAAAAAGACTACGAAAAGACTTTTGCTCTACTTGTGCCAAACTCTGCTAAAGAGATCTCCAAGGGCTTGCAACTGAACTTGCCCCCTGACCAGCGTCCCAGGACCAGTGGACGCTACCCCCTTGGAAGAAAGCGACTGCGGGTGCTGATCATCGCCGCAGCACTGACGGAGGAATCTCCTCCAAGGCAACGACATCCACCTGACCACCGTGACCAGGGCCCACAGCAACAGCGGGAGCAAAGTAAGGACCAGCCGCCGCTGGCCCGAACACCGTGACCGCAACTGCACCGGGAGCCCGAGAGCAAAGCAAAGGAGGACCCGTCCGGTCCGAGCTCTCGAGGTGACTGCATAACGAGCAGCCACTCACCTGCAAAGACGGACAGTTGCCCTACGAGGATCCGCAAAGTCGGTAGCCTGCCCGACAGCCCAGCTGTGAGTCCACAGCTGCACCGACATTTGGCTGGGTACGTCCTGCACTTGGGGACCGTACTGCCACTTGTCACCACCGCACAGCCGTCGCCTCCAGGGTCGGAGTGGACGACGAGGAGAGGACCCTGCCGCCACAAAACACCGCTGCCCCGGAAGACCAGTGACCTGCTCGGCTGAAGAGCCGCAACGATCAGCGACCCCGGGAAGGCAACGCGACGTGGGACAGATCCCCTGGAAGCCGCCGGCTCCACAAGAACTTTGAGTAACACCGGCCTACAGGCCTCAAGAGAACTGCCTAAGAACTGTGGTAACCCGAATTAAGTAATCTGCAACCGTTTTCGTAAACTATATCGACTGTATTCACAAGCCTGCTTAAAATCTATATAAAGATATATATTTTTACAGAATACAGGCTGGTCTCGTTGTGTGGTGGGTTGGTTGTAAAGGTGTACTGTTGCAAGTGTTTAACCCTATGTGCCCCAAAGATTAGCCTACGACTGCTTAAGCCACACTACCTAGAGGGTAAGCAGAGGTTGTCTGGAAGGTAACCCTCAGCCCTGACGAGGAAGAGAGAGTCCCTGCTTGTCGCTAGTGTTGCACTGCGCCAACTAGAGCCTCCCCCTTCCTACATTGGACGCAGCGGTGAGGATTTCGAATTTACACTTGCGATATCTATACCTGAGCTTCTGACCACTACACAAGGATTACGGTCCAGTTACTTAGCCACAGACTTTGCTTTTTGAATTTTGCCGAAAGAAGATTCCGAGTGCAGAAGCCATGCCGGGCACAAAGAGCCTGGATGGAGCAGAGTCCACGACCTCCGAAGTGTTGGAGGTAGAGTGGGACGCCGCAAAGCTGGACAAATACTCGAAGATGGAACTGAAGTTTTTCTGTAGGAAACTCAAGGTTCCGCACGCTGGTTGCAAAAACAAACCGGAATTCTACAAGGCCCTGAAAGCCTGGGTGGAGTCCAGAAAGACCCCGGAAGAGCAAGACGTCCTCGCCGAGCAGAATACGACGGAGGAGCAGAATGCGCTTGGGGATCTGATCGATCTAGAGAGGCAAGACAGCGAGCACAGCTTGGGTAAAGGCCTGTCGCCAGAGGAGCTGGCGGACAGGAAGGAAACCCGGAATCACGAGAGAAAGTTGGCAGAAATGAAAATCCAGCTGGAGCTTGAAACCAAAAGAATGGCGCTGGAAGAGCGAAAGCACCAGATGGATTACGAAATAAAAATGAGGGAGATAAGTCTCAAGGAGAGAGACTTGGATCGGCCTCCCTCTGGTGGCAGCACATCGCCAGTGCAGGTAGAGTCAAGAGTGCACATCCCGAAGGACGTAGTTAAGGAGTTCTTTAAGGGGGATGACATAGGACAGTGGTTTAGGGCATACGAGGTAGCCATGTCCTCCCACCGGGTCCCTGACAAGGATTGGGGAGCGGGGTTGTGGGGAAGGTTTCTTAGCGAAGGGAGAGATACCTTGCTAGATTTGCCCGTTGAGAATCAGAGATCCTATGCCCACATGAAAGAAGCTTTATTGAACAGGTACGGGCTTACCCCTGAAATGTATAGACAGAAGTTTAGGGGATGTACTAAGCGGCCTGGGAATACGTATGTGGAGTATGTGACTTACTTTTGCAGAGCACTGGATGGTTGGGTGAAAGGTAACAAAGTTAATGATTTTCAAGGTCTCTTTGATTTAATTGCATGGGAGCACTTGTCTGATCACTGTTTTCCTGAGTTACGCCAACACCTGATCGATAGCAAGCTGTCCAACCCGAGGAAGCTTGCTGAGGAGGCGGACCGCTGGCTCAGCACCAGGGTCCACAAGGGTCCCGTGGGAGATTCCGCCAAGAGTGGGCAGGGTCCCCAGCAGAAGAGTGGGGGGGACAAGAGGGGAAAACAGAAAGGGTTCCAAAAAGGCCCCCAAAGTAGTTCCCAAGGGAATCCGCAGCAGGGTTCTCAGCCTCCCCCACCCCCGAAGCAGAATGGGGCCCCAACAGGTAAACCTGTTCCAAAGGGGCCCTTCAATTGTTTCAAATGTGGCGAGCCTGGGCACATATCCAGTGACCCCAAGTGTCGCCTATTTGGAAAACCCGCACCCACTGGTGCTCCGCCCCGACAAGTGACTAGCGTTCACCTGGGAGAAGAAATGATGGTCCCGGGGGGTGGAGATCCCGTTCACATGACCCTGGTCTCGTTAGGAGACAGCGAGATGATCCCTACGAACTACCTGCCCTCTAACACTAAGAAATATGGGCAGGTGGTGATCATCAATGGTAAGGAAGCCGAGGCTCTTAGAGACACAGGAGCCAGTGTGACTGCAGTGAGGCAGCACCCGGTGTCTCAAGAGCAGGTTGTACCCCATGCCTACTGTAGGGTTATCAACGCTGATAATTCTGAAAGTCAGTGTCCGATGGCTCAAGTTCCCTTCGAGTGGGGGGGGGTCTCTGGTACTCTGCAGGTCTGTGTGAGAAAAACCATGCCTGTTGACTGTTTGCTAGGGAACGACTTGGAGCACTCCCCTTGGGAAAAGGTGGAGAAAACGACTCACCTGCGGATGGTGGGTCTGCCCGACTGGGCGTGCGTGACCACCCGGTCAATGGCAGCCAGTAGGGGTGATCGAGAGGTCCTGGGGCCTGAAGGAGAGGCCCAGGAACCGGCCTTAGGGAGAAGGCGCAGGGGGCGCGGGAAGCCGGCCCCTGAAGTTCCTACGGTCCAGGAGGAGGCAGACCTTGAGGGGGATGCCCTGGAGCCTACAGGGGAACAGATCGCCGAACTGGGGGACCTGCCTGAGCTGACCCATTGGCAGCAAGAAGGAGGACCCTCCAGGGAGGAATTCTGCAGGGAGCAGAAAGAATGCCCTTCTCTCATGGGTATGCGGCAGCAGGCTGCAGACCAGGCCAATGGTGTTCAGGCCAAAACACATTACGTGTACTGGGAGAACGACCTCCTGTATTCGGAGCCTAAGGCTGCTGAACCTGGGTCAGCCCGTGTGCTGGTGGTACCCCAGAAGTTCAGAGCCTTCCTACTGGGTCTGGCTCATGATGTGCCTTTAGCAGGACATTTGGGGATGGACAAGACCTATGACAGGCTTGTCACCCACTTTTACTGGCCCCAAATGCACAAGAGTTCCGATGCTTATTGCAGAACCTGTCCAACTTGCCAGGCAAGTGGGAAGACGGGAGGGAAGAACAAGGCTCCCCTCCAACCCTTCCCTGTGGTCGGTACGCCATTCCAGCGAGTGGGTATTGACATCGTTGGGCCTCTGGACCCCAAGACAGCCATGGGCAACAGGTTCATCCTGGTCTTGGTGGACCATGCCACCCGGTACCCTGAAGCCATCCCTCTGAGGACAGTGGCGGCTCCCGTGGTGGGGCGTGCACTGATGGGAATTTTCTCACGAGTAGGATTCCCTCTAGAGGTGGTGAGCGACAGGGGGACCAATTTCATATTGAAATATGTGAAGTCCCTTTGGCAGGAGTGTGGCGTAACGTACAAGTTCACCACACCCTACCATCCCCAAGGTAACGGGTTGGTTGAAAGATTCAACCGAACCCTCAAAGGCATGATCATGGGCCTGGAAGGCCCGATGAGGCGTAAGTGGGATGTCCTCTTGCCATGCCTGCTTTTTGCATATCGCGAGGTACCACAGAAGTCCCTAGGGTTCAGCCCCTTTGAACTGCTGTACGGTCACCCCGTGAGAGGACCACTGAGTTTGGTAAAGGAAGGCTGGGAGCAATCTCCCAGGAAACCTCCCCAGAATGTATACAGTTACATGCTGGCCTTCAGAAACCAAACCAGACGCTTCAGACAACTTGCCGAGGCAAATCTGGAAGCAAGCCAGGATGAAATGAAGCGGTGGTACGATCAGAATGCCACTCTGGTCGAGCTTCAGCCTGGACAGGAGGTGTATGTCCTGGCCCCAGTGGAGCCCTGTGCCCTTCAGGATAAGTGGACAGGACCATTTGAGGTTGTGGAGCGCAAGAGCCCCGTGACATACTTGGTGGACATGAAGACGCCCAGGAACCCTTTGCGGGTCCTACATGTCAACCGCCTCAAGCCCCACTTGCGAAGGTCCGAAGTGGGCATGTTGTTGGCATTCGATGACGGAATGGAGGAGGAGTCGGAGCCTCTTCCTGACCTCTTGGTGGCCTGTGAGAAGGATGGGTCAGTGGATGGAGTTAACCTCTCACCCTCCCTGACCGCCGAACAACAGGAGGACTGCCGCCAGTTGCTGGGGCAGTTTCCAGACCTGTTCTCCCTGGTTCCGAGTGTCACAGATTGGTGCGTCCATGATGTGGACACTGGAGACAGCTTACCGGTGAAGCATAAGGCTTACCGGGTAACTGACAGGGTACGGGCCTGCATCAAGGAGGAGGTCTCCAAGATGCTTGCTCTCGGGGTGGTTGAGTCTTCCAGCAGTCCTTGGTCCAGCCCCGTGGTCTTGGTTCCGAAGGCTGCTGCGCCGGGAGCCACACCCAAACTCCGGTTCTGTGTGGACTACAGAGGACTCAATTCAGTCACGAAGACTGACGCGCACCCCATCCCCAGAGCTGACGAGCTCATTGATCGGCTAGGGGCTGCCCGGTTCCTCAGCACGTTTGATTTAACGTCTGGGTACTGGCAGATCGCCTTGACCAATGGGGCAAAGGAGAGGTCGGCATTCTCAACCCCAGATGGGCATTTCCAGTTCCGGGTTATGCCATTTGGAATGAAGAATGCCCCTGCCACCTTTCACAGATTGGTCAACCAGGTGTTGGCTGGACTGGACGAGTTCAGTGCCGCCTACCTGGATGACATCGCGGTGTTCAGCGGCACCTGGCCCGAACACCTGCGACACCTCTGGGAAGTGTTGATGGCCCTGCGCAGAGCAGGCCTCACAATCAAGGCAAGCAAGTGCCAGATTGGGCAGGGTTCAGTGGTGTACTTGGGACACCAAGTTGGGAGTGGCAAGGTAGCCCCCTTGCAGCCCAAAATCGAAACCATCCTGGCTTGGGAACCCCCCAAGACCCAGACTGCAGTGAGAGCCTTCCTGGGGCTCACTGGGTATTACAGGAGGTTTGTCAAGGGCTATGGCACGATCGTGACCCCCTTGACAGAGCTGACTTCGAAAAAGCAGCCCAGGAATGTGATTTGGACTGACACCTGTCAGAAGGCTTTCGACACCCTGAAGACTGCCATGTGCACGGCGCCCGTGCTCCTGGCCCCCGATTTCTCCAAGGAGTTCATTGTGCAAACAGACGCTTCAGAGCATGGTGTAGGGGCTGTTCTTTCACAGATGACTGAGGAGGGCTTTGACCAACCCGTAGCCTTCATAAGTCGGAGGTTACTTCCACGGGAAAGTAGGTGGAGTGCAATAGAGCGTGAAGCATTTGCTGTGGTCTGGGCGCTGAAGAAGCTAAGACCCTACTTGTTTGGGTCTCACTTCCGAGTTCAGATGGACCACAGGCCCCTCAGATGGTTGATGCAAATGAGGGGTGAGAACCCGAAACTGTTGAGGTGGTCCATTTCTCTACAGAGTATGGACTTTACGGTGGAACACCGCCCTGGCACCGATCACGCCAACGCTGACGGTCTGTCCAGATTTTTCCGCCTTAGTGATGTGGAACTCCCTGGGGAAGGGTAGTTCCCCCCACATTTTAGCTGGAGGGGACACATGTTAGACCTGGCACCTTGGCGTGAGTCTCCCTTCCACTTTTTGCTGATGTGCCTCCGATGTTTTGCTGGTTTTCCGATACTCAGGGCACTGCGCCACGGCTGATCCGTGCCGCAGTGCAAGTGCTCCCTACTGTAAATTGTACATACGATTGGTATCCACGATTGGTGCATTGGATTTACTGTTAGTCCCTAGTAAAGTGCACGAGAGAGTGCCGGGGCTTGTAGATGCCAATACTGCTGGTGGGCCTGCAGCGCTGGTTGCGCCACCCCCCGAAGCAGCCGTAAAGATGTGTCTGGGAACTGCGACCGCAGAACCCGCGTGCGGTCTCGTACTGTCACGCTAGCTGGGCAAGTGTCCCCACTTGCCCGCACCGACCCTTCCCTTGACTACATATTAGTCACCCCTATGGTAGGCCTGCGGGCAGGGTGCGTTGTAGGTGTAAGGTAGGACAAGCCCTGATGTGCGTGGCATGTCCTAGTAGTGACTTACAACGAAGACCGTATTTCACTACTGAAGGCTACCTGCTCCATTAGGCCAGACTGAGCGGCGAGGATTATTACACCCTATAATCCCCGCAGGCTCAAGGAGCATGGTAGTGAGTCATGTTTAGTATGCCTGAACTCAGGATAATGAGATATTTCTTGTAGTCAAGTTTATTTTAGTATCCTGGGTTTGCAAATGCTACTTTTAGAAAGTTAGCATTTGCTTGCTTAACCATTTCAGCCGCCTCTGCTGGTATGTGTATCTGTCTGTCTGGGATGTGTGAGTAATGAACATGTGATACCAGTGGGTCACTGGGACCATCCCCTTGGGAACACCTTTTACTCCTCTGAGCAACAGAGGATTCCACACAATGAGTTCATAAATAAGGATTTTTTCATTTATTTTGCAAAGTTCATTGAATATTAGTTTGCAGCATATTCAGTAATTAACGTTTTCTTCGTAATGCATATGTATAGTTCATTTCATTCATGAGGCATCATTATATATTCAAGTACAACACTTTCTAACAATCCCTGCGCTCCCGTTTTTCTTTCAGCTTACCACACCATTAGATCTTTGACTGGCTAATCCGTCACAGGCATGTAAGTCAACGTTTATATTTACCCTACACTTACCAATGTAGAGATTAGTCTGTAGACGTTCATACTAGCCAAACCCCAGCACTTTTGATTGTTCTTTCTTGAATGTATGATTTATGGTCAAATACACTTTGTGGTTACACTCAATCATTTATTTCCACAGCTTTATTCCCTGATGAAGGGCTCACACCGTAGCCCGAAATGCATTGGATACTTGAATATATAATGATGCCTCATGAATGAAATGAACTATACATATACATTACGAAGAAAACGTTAATTACTGAATATGCTGCAAACTAATATTCAATGAACTTTGCAAAATAAATGAAAAAATCCTTATTTATGAACTCATTGTGTGGAATCCTCTGTTGCTCAGAGGAGTAAAAGGTGTTCCCAAGGGGATGTCTGGTATCACATGTTCATTGTTCTGTATAGGCGCCTTTAGGGGTATAGACGCCATCCTTGTGAGAACCCAAACTTGAAGAACTGAGACAAAAGGCTGTGCACCCATCCTCAATTGTTTTCTATGGGATGTGTGAGTGACAGGGCTGGAGGGATGACAGGTGGCGAATGCGCAGATTACACCTTAGTGGGAGGTAGGAGTGCCTCTTGACTCGAACTGTCACTGTGCTCGGCCACCACAATGCTGGCTCCACCCTCCTGGGGAGCGGCGGATGACTCTGCCGGCACCTGGCCCAGGAAGGGCGAAGCCCCCATCAACAAGGTACTCTGGCCACCCCTGTCCGGACAATGCTGGCTCCACCTCCTGTGGGGCGTCTGATGCGCCTGCCCCTCACACTGAAAGCAGAAGCCGGAGTACACCCGCCGGGGTACTCCAGAACTGAGAGTGGCTATGCAAAGGCCCCCCTGGCCTGCGAGAACAAAAGAATTGGCCTATAAAAGAAGGAGCCCTGCTCCTGGAAAATTAGATCCGGTTTGGGCCACAGAAGGACTCTGCCCTACGAGAAGGACCGTGAGAGACAAGGAAGGGTGCTGACTCTTGCCTGTGTCTGGTGCCTTGCTGCTGAAGGAGAGGAAGACAAAAAGACTACGAAAAGACTTTTGCTCTACTTGTGCCAAACTCTGCTAAAGAGATCTCCAAGGGCTTGCAACTGAACTTGCCCCCTGACCAGCGTCCCAGGACCAGTGGACGCTACCCCCTTGGAAGAAAGCGACTGCGGGTGCTGATCATCGCCGCAGCACTGACGGAGGAATCTCCTCCAAGGCAACGACATCCACCTGACCACCGTGACCGGGGCCCACAGCAACAGCGGGAGCAAAGTAAGGACCAGCGGCCGCTGGCCCGAACACCGTGACCGCAACTGCACCGGGAGCCCGAGAGCAAAGCAAAGGAGGACCCGTCCGGTCCGAGCTCTCGAGGTGACTGCATAACGAGCAGCCACTCACCTGCAAAGACGGACAGTTGCCCTACGAGGATCCGCAAAGTCGGTAGCCTGCCCGACAGCCCAGCTGTGAGTCCACAGCTGCACCGACATTTGGCTGGGTACGTCCTGCACTTGGGGACCGTACTGCCACTTGTCACCACCGCACAGCCGCCGCCTCCAGGGTCGGAGTGGACGACGAGGAGAGGACCCTGCCGCCACAAAACACCGCTGCCCCGGAAGACCAGTGACCTGCTCGGCTGAAGAGCCGCAACGATCAGCGACCCCGGGAAGGCAACGCGACGTGGGACAGATCCCCTGGAAGCCGCCGGCTCCACAAGAACTTTGAGTAACACCGGCCTACGGGCCTCAAGAGAACTGCCTAAGAACTGTGGTAACCCGAATTAAGTAATCTGCAACCGTTTTCGTAAACTATATCGACTGTATTCACAAGCCTGCTTAAAATCTATATAAAGATATATATTTTTACAGAATACAGGCTGGTCTCGTTGTGTGGTGGGTTGGTTGTAAAGGTGTACTGTTGCAAGTGTTTAACCCTATGTGCCCCAAAGATTAGCCTACGACTGCTTAAGCCACACTACCTAGAGGGTAAGCAGAGGTTGTCTGGAAGGTAACCCTCAGCCCTGACGAGGAAGAGAGAGTCCCTGCTTGTCGCTAGTGTTGCACTGCGCCAACTAGAGCCTCCCCCTTCCTACAATAATAAACACTGATATCAATAAAAATTACATTTTAAAAAACAGCAGCAATTTTGGGGTTTTATTGCCAAAGGGGTACAAGATTAGGCCACGATTAGGTAATGCAGGCACTTGATTAGATCTGATATCTACTTTGTATAGTATATAGTTTACAGCTCCCCTAGTACATATGCAAATGCAAAATAGCAGATTCAACGTTATTTTACACGAAGGGAATGTGACCTGATGGCCCATGACCACCCTAAAAAATTTGCCAGTGCTATGACAATAGGAGTAGACATGTGGGTGCATAATATTCTTTCGGCTTCATTACTCCTTCTGGTGTCTAATAGTTTACAAATTGGCACCAGCCATACACGACGTGGGGCAACATATCCTGGACAGGCGAACAATAAGTGTGCCAGCGACTCTACATTAGCCTGGCATATGAGACACAAATTGAAATGAAAGTATAACTTCTGACTGTCTGGTTTTGGTATTATATCCCATTATTGCTCTAGGCTAGGGGTTAGTTTAATTTCCTGGAAGATTTCAGTTTGTGAAGACGACTCACTATTTCTCAATGTGTTGTGCGTGACCATTTCCCAGTACTTTTATTTTATAATCTTTTTCACGGGAAGAGAGAACTTATTAGAGCATCCCACAGTGCTGTATTGCCAATGCTTGTTAAAGTGGCTCTAACCTCACGTACCCATTTAATTTGATGAAAATTATCTGCCTTTATTATACCTTTGAAGCCAACAGCCTACAATGCCAATTCAGGTGTAGTCCAAATTATACGCCAATATAATAAAGGACGTCATTTTGCAGTGTCTGCCACTGGTTTTCTACCCAGGTCATTTAGTAGGGGACACACTGGAGTACTTTGGGGGAGGTTGGTAATCTTGCGCAGGAACATATTTTCTGCTATGGTGAGCTTAGTCAGGTTCTCACAATCCCATAATTCTGCCCCGTAAAGTGCTGAGCTGAGCACATTCATGTTATATATCTGGAGCATCTGACTGATTGGTTTTGTGAGTGAGGTATTATACTCAAAATGGAGCCCTCCCTACAGCTGCCGGTGCTTCAGTGTTGCCATATCAATTTAATTATTCCATTTCAAGTCATCCTGTATGTTGACCCATGGGTAGGTAAATTCATTGACTTGCTTCAAAGGATGGTCATTCATTAAAATACCACCTATGAATGCTCTGTGTGGATTAAAAGACGTAAGTTTCATGTTCGACACATTAACTTCCAGGGCCAGCGAGAAGCAAAAATTGACAGGGCCCGTTGGAGACCACTCGGGGTCTTTGAGATGATTAATGTGTCATCTGAGAACATTAATATAGGTAGCAGTGAATTCCATACAATTCACTATTCTGTTGATGAAAAAGGAGAATAGTGTGGGTGCCATGACACAGCCCTGGCACACACCTCTCTCAATTGGAAAGGGACTGGTAACATTAACCTGCGAACCCCATTGGATTTTGGCATATTTATCCTCATGTAATCTTATAATGAGGGTTAGCAGTTCAGAAGGCATCCCCATTTCTTGCAGAACCACCCATAGTTTGGTAC
The DNA here is from genome assembly GCF_964263255.1 of Lissotriton vulgaris. Lineage (NCBI taxonomy): Eukaryota > Metazoa > Chordata > Amphibia > Caudata > Salamandridae > Lissotriton > Lissotriton vulgaris. Next base: position 59,190 of record NW_028243477.1, on the reverse strand, counting down.
GGGGACAAGATCAAATGCTGACTTAAGGTCAATGAAGGCAGCATACAATCTACCCTTACCCAGAACCACCGTCTTCCAGTATAATAAAATAAAACAGAACACCTGGTCGATGGTACTAGTGTAAGCCCCAAAACCAGCCTGCAGAGGAGATAGGATACTATATTCATCTCTCCACTCTTGGACCTTACTGAGAAATAGCCGTCCCATTATCTTCTGCAAGGAGTCTAGTAAACTAATGGGCCTGTAGTTTCCTGGGTGAGATTTATCCCCTTTTTTAAAAACTGGGATAATTTCAACCCCTTTTCACACGTCAGGGACTGGCGCACCATGGGCAATCACGATAGTTCGCAGGAGAATATCCCGACACCATCTGGCCTTATCCTAAAGGAATATATCTGCTGGAATGCCGTCTGGGCCAGGTGCTCTACCACGCGTTACTGATCTAAGTGCTGCATCTACGTTAGCCCTGCAAATGGCCTTGTCTAGATAAAACGAATAGCTAGTCTTACTCGAATCTTTCTCAGATGGACTGCGGGCGTATTGGGGTTTGAAATGATTAACCCAATTTTCCAGTGTTACATGGTTTTGTGGCTGTTGCAGTTGCCCTCCTCTGTCCCATTTTTTTATGCTTCAAAAGTGCCTGGTATTACTTAAGGCACAAGCCTCCTTAAGAACCTGACCTCTTTTTTCATCGCAGGTTTTCTTGGCCTTTTCTGGGTACTCCTATATATTTGCCTAGATGCGCACACTGCAACTGTATCACCTGCTTTAATAGCTTGCCCTAGTGATTCTCATGCCACTCTACATTCCTTGTTAAACTAGTGACAGGCTTTCTGGTTTGTAGCCTTTTTGGGCTTGCACTGCTTAATGAAGTGCGTACGCAGAAGGGCAAAGGATTTATTATGAGTATAGATGGGAAGCTCAGGAGCCACTGTATTAGCAACACTAGCCTCAAGCTCCATTATAGCACAGTCAAAGTCCTTGATGATACTAACTATAAGTTTGGGCTTCTCTATTTTAAATGTCTCATATCATTAGTAGGGACAACATCACAAGAAAGAAATTCGCTACATATTTGTGCGGATGCCTTATGTCTTAATAGTCCCAGGGTCGCACACAAGGGGTTATGATCACTCAGTCAGTCAGTCAGTCAAAATACACTTTATTCGATTTTTGTTAAAATCATAAAAGGCAAAGGTAATACATACATTTAAAATATTTTGAAAGCACCCACAATACATATATTTACACATCTTAAAAAAGTCAAATATTAAGACGCCATAAAATATTTAAAATTAGGTTAAAATTAATATGTTAGTGCAATTTTAGTTTAAAACAATACAGTTCTAGGGATTCTTTTGTTTCTTCCTCTATAAGCGGCTGTAAGGAAACTTGCAACACAGAAAGTGACATGTGCATTGGGTAACAGTTGAAGGAAAAGTAAAGCTGGTCTCACTTGTGTAAAGCCCATGGTTTTCAAAAGAGGTATTAGATATTTTCCCCTCTCCGTATTATATAACCCACAACAGAACATAAAATGAAGGGTGTCCTGGTTGGAGAACTGATCACACTCACAAGGTGGTGCATGCTCTGGTTTTTCCCACACAGGAAAACGACCTAGCGAATAGTGGATCAGGTTCATTCTGAGTCTGGTTAATAAAAATCTGTGCAAGGGTTTAGTGACAAATTGCAAATATGGTTCCATAGAGGGTGAAGAGGATAGGACCAAATGTGCTCTTACTGATGGTTTGTTAACTTCAAGCTCCTCTCTCTCTAGACGGGCCCTCCCCTGGAATTCCTGCTTGATCCATACAATGTCTGCCCTCCTGATATTTGAAGGTGTTGTGATTAGATCAGGTCTCCCAAGGGCAGTGAATGATGACTTTATGTATTTCAACCATAGTATTTTCATTGCCCCCTCCCTTGCAATCACATCTTTAAGAATACTGTGATTTAAAGACAACTCTGTATTTAACCAGGTATTAGCCCAGAAAAGTAAAGGAGCCATTTTCAGTCCATCTATCATGTAGGGTAGGCCTACTTCCTCGTGTATAGAGTAGGTGGGTGTAGAATTTGGGACCGATAGAATTCGTCTGTTAAGCTTGTTTTCTACCCTCTAACAGGTCCCTAGCCATCTTATCTCCAAGAGAGTGCCATCATTTCAAGCTAAGTAATAAGTAATGTATACTACTAGCACTGAATCCATTATTATATGTATTCGACCCAAGTCTGTCCGATGGAGATCTTCCATTTGCCAATTCCAAAAAAGTAGAAACGTCCTGTGAATTGCGGAGTACTGTGCGGAGGCTCCTTCATCTTTGTTCTCTGCTGCCGTTGGATCGTCTTGGGACCGAGGAACAACTCTACGCCTTGCCGGACCCGCTGCGCGGGTCCCGCTGTGCCTGCTGTCTCTGTGGGGCTTCGGGAGGGGAGCTGAACTTGCCTGAAACCTCTCTCCATACCGACAGGGCTGCGAGCAACCCAGCAGGGACTCAATTGCCCAGGAGTCCCTGCGTGTTACACCTGCGGCCGCTCTCCCTGCCGGTCACGCCCCATGAGCCGGATAAAGCTGCACTGCTTCTACTACCCAGCGGGAAACCTCGTCCTGTGAATTGCGGAGTACTGTGCGGAGGCTCCTTCATCTTTGTTCTCTGCCGCCGTTGGATCGTCTTGGGACCGAGGAACAACTCTACGCCTTGCCGGACCCGCTGCGCGGTTCCCGCTGCGCCTGCTGACTCTGTGGGGCTTCGGGAGGGGAGCTGAACTTGCCTGAAACCTCTCTCCATACCGGCAGGGCTGCGAGCAACCCAGCAGGGACTCAATTGCCTAGGAGTCCCTGTGTGTTACACCTGCGTCCGCTCTCCCTGCCGGTCATGCCCCCTGAGCCGGATAAAGCTGCACTGCCTCTACTACCCAGCGGGAAACCTCGTCCTGTGAATTGCGGAGTACTGTGCGAAGGGTCCTTCATCTTTGTTCTCTGCCGCCGTTGGATCGTCTTGGGCAAGCCCCGCCCCACTTACAGCTTAACTCTCCTCCTATAAAATCAAACAGCAACCCCCGCGTCGCGGGAGCGCCCGGGGATAAGCCCGGGACAAGGGCGGGACCGTCTGTGGCCGCCAGGAGCCTAAGGAGGCTGGGCTGGGCCCACTCTCTTTCGCCTGCACTTCCTTGATCCCAGTTGGATTGCGATATAGGTTCTGGACATGCCCTCACCGGCCCTAGGCGGAACTCCAGTGAAGGCGGGGGGAGGCAACACCGGGACTCTGGACAATTACTTTAAATCGGCAAGGGTGACGGGGGAAAGGAAAGCTCTTTGGAGAAGCGTAGGGCAGAGCGTCGCCGCTCTATTGAACATATGAAAAATAGGCCCCTTAGTGACATAATTCCCTATTCTATCTCCCAAGAGGAAGGTCCCCTTAATGGTAGCCAGGATCTATTATCCCAAGAAGGTATCCCCCTATTATTACGGGATAGCATTCCCAACCCTGGCTCATTCCCTGAACAGACCACGGACGTCATCCCACTCCCAATTTCCAGCAGTATGGCTGTCGATTTAGTCACCCAAATGCCCCCCGTAGTTAAAACCAGGAAAAATAAGCCTAAGCAAATTGTCGTGGCAGAGGTGCAGGGCCCACCACCAAACAAGCGCAGAAGGAAGTTGAGGGGTGGGCAGGGGAAGACCAAGATCCCCCATTCCGATTTTGGAAAAATTCATAAGTCTGCACCCACGTCAGACAGGCCTATAGTGAATGTGCACAATGCTACTCCTCCGAAGGGTACTAATACCATTACCGCTGCTTCCACCAGCGACCAAGGGGACAACCCACTTAATATAGCACCCCCTGTCACTTCTTTGGGGAACATGGAATTCCTACTTAGATCACTCCTGCTGCCCATTAGCGAGAGTTTGAAGAAAGTAGAGATCAGGCTCACCATCTTAGAGGCAACCCTAACCAGCCTGAAAACCTCGGCCAGTAAACAGAGTAGAACCACCGAGTCTAATCCACCAATAGGAACCTTCCCCAATATTCAAAACCCTCCTACCAATGCGGGACCCCCTTTGGGTGCCGTTGCCGTCCCCCTTTTGCAGCCACTCATAGCAAATCCAGTTCCAATACCATTTACCAATTCTAACACCTTACCTCCACAGATAGTAGGCCCAGCTTCCCACAGTTCAGCTCCTGGCACAAATCCTGTGGTCCCACCTAATGCTAGTATTGCTCCCCTACTCCCTGGCAAGCCTTCCCCCAGACCACGGAGACCCGACTTGCCACCGGAAGCTAATAGCCTTATGGTGGTTTTGGCGGGTGCTCCCTCTCTCGAAATGGGCGAAAGTGAGAACTTCCAATCACTCAAGAGGAAAATCATCAAATGGCTGAATTGGAACAGACCTCTCCCAGCCCATCTCAACAACGAGATCATCATGGTGAGAAGGGTACCATGGTTGGGGAAGACGAGAAAAACAATAACAGGGGACTGCATCATGGTGACTTTTCGAGACCCTGGGACAGTATTACATATTTGCGCTGGGTCAAATAGATCACTGGATTCTACCATACAGACTCTGCCAGTCTCTTTCTTCTTCCCCCCTACTCGCATGCACCATGATTTGCCACAAGGTAATTGGACAAGGGTCGAACGGAGACCCAGATTTAGGGGATATGCTGCACGTCCAGTCTACCGACCCCCGGAGACACCCTTTTTGGACTACAATCGTTTTAATTGTCTGAGTGGACTGGATGGGGTTGATTGACTGTCCTCAAACCCTGACTTCAATCCTGTGACCTCGGATAACGGTCTCAGTGAACCTTCTGATCCAACTGGACTTACCGTTGACAATGGTCCTGATATAGTAATTGGTGTAGCATCTGGCACTGACTCCCCCCTCATTTCTACCTCTGCAATCCCCCCCGCTGCTGTTCCGGCGCACCTGAGACTAATCTGGTGGAATGTGGCCGGCCTAGCTAATAAGCTGGACACCCAAGACTGGGTAACTTATATTGAGTCTGGGATGTTTGCATGTTCCAGGAGACTTGGGCAAGGGAAGAACATAGGCACCAGGGCTACCTGTCATTTTCCATCCCGGCTAGGTGGGAGGGCAAGGGCCGCCCTTCAGGTGGACTCACAACCTGGGTGGCATCCCACCTAGGCTGTCAGGCTTCACGCTTATCGGTGCCATCAGATGACATCCTAGTGGTTCTATTGGCCTGGCCGAACCAAGCGAAACTTGCCTTGATAATCATCTACTCCAGGCCAGTGGGAGTTTCTAGAGAATCTTCCACCATAGATGAGCTTCCAGTTTATTTATCTGAAATGCCAAGAGATATACCCTATGTAGTGGGAGGGGATCTAAATTCCCATTTCGAGCCGCTGGCTGGTCTCTTAGAGGGATTCCCCATGGAAGAAGAGTCCAGGTGGTCAGTACCTTCGGTAGTAGCACCTCCCCCGAAGGCATGGACACCTTTAGCACTGCAGATCACTGCCCTCACCCTAAAGCATGGAATCAGAGCCTGCAATGGGCGTATTAAGTCTGATGTACCAAGCAAAACTACGTATAACAGAGTGGGAAGAGAGTCCCGCTCGGACTACGACCTTGTACAGATAGTGAACTGGTCATCTATCCTGGACTTTAGTGTCAGTGAGAGACTAGATGGTGATCACAACGCCCTTGAACTTGATCTCATCCACCCCGGTCTACAAGCCCCTATAACAACTAAGGAGGAGAACAAACCTGAACTTCTACTGGGTAACAACAGGAGAAGAATCAGGTGGAAAAAACTTGCCACAAGCCAAGTGAAACTCCGAGGCTCTACGCAGGACTAATTCCTATTTTGGAAAAAGTGGGAGATCTAGCTAATGGCGTGGGCAATAAAGATTCCCATGATAAACTATACCAGGCTCACGAGAACCTCATAAAGGGAGCAGCCTCTGAACTCTTTAGTAAGGTACAGAATTCGAAAAGGGGGCAGCAACACAAATCCTTATGGTACAATACAGCCTGCAGGAAGGCAAAGGGAGAACTTCTCAGAAGCATCAAGGAGGTACTAGGTGGAGAGAAGTTACGAGAAAGTAGACGGGCATACAAAAAACTAGTTGCCCATGCTAAAATTGAATGGGAGGAGAACCAATGGGAGGAGCTCACTAGTTCCCTCGCAACAAGAGACCACCGAATGTTTTGGAGAGTAGTAAATGGGGGGTCGGGGAGCAATAGAGCCAAATATTGCAGCAGGGGTGTGGCAGGCACACTTCCAGTCTCTCTATAGTTCTGAGCTGGGAGAAACCATGAATGGCATCGGTAATGGATTGGCTGAGTATGACGGGGATTTGATAACAGTGGGGGAGGTTAAGGCAGCAATAGCAGGACTGACATCGGGAAAGGCGCCAGGACTGGATGGCCTCCCCGGGGACCTGTTTAAGCAGGAGCCCGATGTTTGGGCCCCCTACCTTGCTGTTGTGTTCAATGGAGTTCTGCACGGCATGGAAATCCCGAGTACTTGGCTGGGGGCAGAGGTGGTTCCTATATTCAAAAAGGGCTCGCCCCTGCTCCCAGCCAATTACAGACCAATCAGTTTAATTGATGTGTCACAGAAGCTGTTTGGCAGGATACTGTTGAACCGGCTTCAGGACTGGGCAGAAGAAACGGGCGCCCTTAGTCCGTACCAGGCGGGCTTCAGGAAGGTAGTCTCTACAGAGGACCAGGTTTTTCGTCTGAACATTATCTACTGGAGGGCAGCGATATTCGAAGGTGGCAGCTTATACACAATACTTGTGGATCTGAGGGCCGCCTTCGACCTGGTGCCCAGAGGGAAACTTTGGAGTGTTCTGGCCGAGATGGGGGTCCCCCAGGACATCCTGATAATTTTACAGAGACTGCATCATAATAACTATGCCCGGGTCAGGTGCGGGAAACTTGGGGAACTGACGGATAGATTCCCCGTTGACAGGGGGGTCAGACAGGGTTGTGTATTTGCACCGACCCTGTTCTGCCTCTTTGTCGACGGGGTATTCGCCCATCTCAACGCCAAGGAATACACTGACGCCCCAAGGTTGAACGGCAGCAGGGTGCCTGCAATCATGTTTGCAGATGATACCCTGCTGCTGTCCAAAACCCCCATGGGGATACAGAGGATCCTTGATTCTTTTGTGGCCTTCTGCACAGATAGGGGCTTAGAAATCAATGCAGCAAAAACTAAGTTTATGGTCCTGAACCCAACCCAAAGATCACGCCCGAATCCCCTATTGGGATCATCACGTTTAGAGAGAGTCTCCACCTTTGAATACCTTGGTGTAACGTTGAATGAAACCATGTCCTGGGGAACACACCAGACTAGGGCTAATCTTAAATTAGTGCAGACCACTGGGGGCATTGCTCGAATGATGAAAAGTTCCACATATCGTCCGCTGGGGCCGCTCATTCAGATCTATAAGGCACAGGCCAGGGGTGCTATTATGTATGGGGCGGAACTGTGGGGTCATACATCTTCCCGCAGTTTGTCTATAACCGAGAATAATTTTATTAGACAGATAGTTGCACTCCCGTCTAGCACTCCGCTCCTTCCCTTGAGGATGGATCTGGGACTGAGACCTATAGCAGATGAACTAGGTCTCAGACCCATAGTCTTCTGGCGAAGGCTATGGAGTAGTGAAGAACTTTCTACTTATAGGGCGGAACTGAGGGAGTTTCTAACCCACCCCAAAGCTTTACAGATACCCTGGATAAAATATATACAAAAGTCCTGTGTGAGACTGGGGCTCCCCGACCTGTGGTCCGATCCAGCTAATGCCTCACTAAAGATCCCACGAAGAGCTTTGGTCAATGCTTACCATGAGCAGAAATTAGCTATGGCCTTGGACTGCCAGGGTGAGGGGTCATTAACATCTGTATTTACGCAAAGCAAGGATTCATACAGGCTGGAGAGGGTCCTGGACGCTATGTCCCCTGTGCTGGCCAGGAAGCTATTTCTCCAATGGAGATATGGCACACTGCCTCTGCGATCCTATACTAGCTCCTGGTCAACACCGCCCTCTACCAAGCAATGCCCGGCATTTACTTGTGATGAGGAAAGCGATTTACATGTGGTCTTGTTTTGTCCAACTTACAAGGCCGCCAGGAAATATTGGCTCCTACCACTCATTAGAAAGTTTGGTTGCAGGGAGTATCTCCAGATGTATAGAATTTTAAAAACTGATGTTTCGGGTCCAACTGTGTTTGCACTAGCTACATTTCTTACAAATGTCTGGCATACACGCACCCGTATTCTAAAGTCGCAGGTTCCCACCTAATTTTAAGTTTAACAATTTTACATGTATGGTCTTTTATCTGTTTTCACTCTAGTAGTACTTATTTCTTAGGGTGGAACGATTTTACATTGTATAATATGTATTTGTTGTTTACCTTCGATGGTTTTACAATGTTTGAAATGTGTTCTTATTGCATATCTTTGATGGTCAAATCGGCCGAAATAAAGATTGAAATAATAATAATAATAGAAACGTTGCCTGGGCAAAATTGCAAAAACGTATCCGCTTGATGCAAAGTCTTCGGCAGCCATAAAATCTGAATTTCTTCAAAACCTGCAGCATCAGCAGGACCTTGACCAATGGCTATCTGGGTTTTAAAGCATTACAGCATGCAACCTTGGCACACAGGAGGATTTGGACTTCCATTTCAGGCACTAAGTCAGAAGGTGAAACTTTTCAGATGTCTCCAATCCCCACTCTATTGCGTTCGGCCTGAACCACAAACACTGATTACTGATAGTTTTTTTTATGCTTTACCTCTTTTGAAATCCATATCGTCCATTCCCCTTTTGGACTTTTGTCATTTTATTAATTTAATTGAATTTTCTAGAATTTTGTTGTGGGATATTTATTGTGTTGTGTTTTGACATTTAACTATTTTTTGATTTCTAAATGTTTTGCACATTTTCATAAGTTAACCCCTTCCGTGCGGCTGCGATTTCCCCCGTGTGCGGCCGCCGGACGAACAGGGGCGGGCCGTGACGAACCCCAGCCGTCATCAGCACACGAGCACCGTAGTGCATGACGGCTGGGGTTCGTCACCAGCATGGAAGGGGTTAAGCCTTTCTGCTGTTTGCCACAGCTACCAGGCAGTTACCCTGAGTCGTGTGTCTCGTTTACCCTTGTGGTGGACTTACATCCACCCCAAATAATAACCCACTTTTTTATATATCAAGTGACATACATATGGAATTAGGTATAGCAAAGTTATAAATATGTACCTGTTGAAATGTTTGTCCTTGATACCACAGCAATGATATGAAGGTAAAATATTATTCCCTACTCAATATACAAGACCCATACCTGTTGAATGTCAGTATATGAACTAACGGACATTCAAAATACTGCTGGTACTCATTCACAATTTACATATATTTAACTACATATATATATCAGGCTGGTCGTATGCTTTTGAGAACACTGAGGAAAGCTGCCTATATATCAATAAAGCTTTAGGGGACGAGCTGAATTGCGCTTGTCTACTGTTTGAATTATGGATACCTCTGAGTGCACAATAAAGTTATTTGTGCCGGACCTACCTGGTGTGCCATCTTTTTCCTGTGAAACCGAACACGGATGTGAACGGGAAGTTGGGAGAAAATATACCGTGGCAGCTGCGGCCACCCACGGCATCAGTGTTGTTTGGCTGAGGATCGCTGAATGAAGTAACGTTGGAAGAAAAAAAGAAAAAAAAATATATATATATATATATATATATATTCACAGAAAAAACCATAGGTTATAGTGGATATATAGTTAGGAATTTGCATTTACAAAACCTTGAAAATTCAATGAAAAAACCATAGGTTATAGGCCATATATAGTTAGGAATTAGCATTTACAAAACCTTATTTTACTCGCATAAAACCATTGAAATTCCATATATAGTTAGCTAACTATAAGCGCTAACTATATATCGCGCACCCGCAATCCACTGCTGATGATGTCACATATTACATCATTCATGACATGGTCAGTGACATCACTGATGACATCACTGATCAAAACAACCAGTGATTGTATGTGTCTGTAAAGTTTAAATATGTTTCACATATTGAAGAATGAGTGGATGTATAAGTGTCTGGATGAAGAATTTAGTAGGTGCATGACTGACTGTATGAGTGAGTGATTAAATGTGTCTCACTGAGTACATGGGTTAGTGACTAAACTGTCTTAATTCGTGCATCAGTATGTTTGTTGTTGTGTAAGCTGCTGCATGTGTTGATCAGTAGCTATAAGAGTGGCCATATGGGTTATTGATTGGTTGCCCAAATATTTGAATGGGAGGCTGAGTGTGTGTGTGGGTGGCTGGGAGGTGCGTGACTCTGTGCATAGATGTGTAAGCAGTTGATTCACTAGGAGTATGAGTTCAAGAGTGCATGTGGAAACAGCTATATGGGCGGTTGACTGTGCATGGGTGTGTTGGTGAGTGAATGGATTTCTCATTGCTACATGTGCAAGTAAGTACGTATGTAAAACACAATACATGTGAGAGTTGAGATATATAAATAACTGAACATAAGACCCAGTGAATGTGTGAGTGGCTGTATCGATCACTGTGAGCTTGTATCAGGGATTATATAAGAGAGTAAATATGTGTTATTATATGTTTGAATAAGTAAGATGTGTATAACTGTATAGTTGAGGAAATGGAGCTGTGATTGATTCTTTGCATGACTGACTAGGTGTGTGAGTAACTCCATGGATGAGTGACAGTCTGTGAGTGTCTGTTTATACTGAGTGTATGTAAGGTTATATTAGAGTCTGAAGAGGTTCATTGTATTATCACATGAGTGATGTGATCAGTGATGACAAATGAGATGTCATCAGTGATGTCATTTGAGTTGTCATCAGTGATGTCATCAGTGATGTCATTTGAGATGTCATCATTGATATCATTTGAGTTGTCATCAGTGATGTCATTTGAGATGTCATCAGTGATGTCATCAGTGATGTCACTGACCATGTCATGAATGATGTAATATGTGACATCATCAGCAGTGGATTGCGGGTGCGCGATATATAGTTAGCGCTTATAGTTAGCTAACTATATATGGAATTTCAATGGTTTTATGCGAGTAAAATAAGGTTTTGTAAATGCTAATTCCTAACTATATATGGCCTATAACCTATGGTTTTTTCATTGAATTTTCAAGGTTTTGTAAATGCAAATTCCTAACTATATATCCACTATAACCTATGGTTTTTTCTGTGAATTTCATTGGTTTTTTAATAGCAAATATGAAAAGCTTTAAAATGTCAAGTACGTGATAGATAAAAACATTTTCGTATTTATGCACGCTGATGTGCTTTGAACGCTGCCCCCCCCCCCCTCCCCTCTTTTGCCTTAGTAGTACTCTCTCTTTGCAGATACAGAAGGGTAGTTAACGCAGGCCTTTACCCCCGTTGTAATCCGTCGTACCTCCTTGTCTCTCCATTTGATTGATTGTTGTCCAAGCATTTACTGTTTTAGAATTGGTTCTCTTTGGATCATTCTCTATTTACAAACAAGCACAAAGTCGCAATACTCTGTTTAGTCTTTGCAGATAGTGAAAAATCGTGTAAAAAAATAAAAGTAATCGAGCAAAATCAGTAGGCCACTAATTGGATCTCTTTTTGACCTCGCTAAAATAGAAATATTAGGAACAACCCTTCTTGAGAAATACGAAAATAGTGAGATGAACTGAGCTCCACACCATGAGGGCTGCAAGACAGCTCGGCTCCATCACCCATCCCGCACAAAATAATGACAAACCCTATGCAAATATTAAAAATATAGACAACACACCAGCAAAGAAACAGGGTAAAACATTTTATTAAAAAACTATTTACATAACGTTGGTTTATAAGATGATGTCAGTAGTGGACCGATGTGTGAATAGATCGAAAACAGCACAAGGCTCCAAGATCCGGTTAGCAAGCTCCTGGATGTTGGGTGCCATAGTTTAGAGTTCTGAATTTCAGCCTTTTTCAATGCCTGTGCTTTGTTGAATCAAAATGGCGGCTTGACACAAAGCTGACTCAAGCGTTGTTACTGATGCTATGCAGACCAAAACTGGTTTTCAGTTTGTACATTTTTCTAGATTTTTCAATCCAAGTTTGGTTGACTTTGTAGAACGATGGCTTCAGATTTTCAACATACGGTGTGGTGGCGCTGACTGGGAGGGGGCGCTTCGCTCCTGCCCCCTCCCCAAGTAAGATTTTCATACGTGAAAGTACGTTAATGGTTTTGGTCCCTGAGATGCTTCGATGTCACTACCATTCTCAAATAGCATAAGTTCTAGATGTTGGGTGCCATAGTTAAGAGTTCTGAGCAGCGCTTGTAACACTGTCTGAAGCTTATTTCCACCTACTGCAGCTTCACTATTCTCAAAGTAAGTGAGTGTCGTTTGTGGACCTGACTGCATTAGAAAACAATGTGATATGTTACCTTCCTAAACAGCTTGACGGAGGCCCCTGAGGGGCGCTGTGATGGCCATGGACTCGGAGAAGACGCTTGGCTCCGACACCCTCCCCAAGTCTTATAGCACTGGTGTAGCCTGAGATCGCCCCCGACATAGGCGGCCGGCTCCCGGGGTCCGGCGGTACTTTTTGCCTTTTGATGACTCTTCAATTCTGGACCTTGTCCCACAATCCGTTTGACCTGAAGACAAGCTGTAGTGAGGCGCCCCTTTATCGTTTTAGTTGCCATTCCGCCCGCTATTCAGCTGTTTTCCGCCCGCTCTTGCGACTACAGCGTCTCGCTCACCATGTAGATCAGTTCCGGTAGCGCCCCAACATGACCCGGAAGAGAAGAACTTGCCCTCCCCTCTTTGACTGATGGTTCTTGTTGCCTGTCCCCTCTGTTGTCATTTAACAGAACTTTTTGGACTGCTGAAAGGGGTTGTGTTCTGAACGCTGGTTGGTGGAGACATTTAGACTATATTCTTGACCTACGTTGTCGCGTAATGCGTTTTATGACACGCCGCGTTAGCGCACCCGGAAGTGATCCGAGGCGCGGCGCGCAGCGCGTAACGTAAGCATAACAGGTCATGTGACTTGTTAATAAAACTTTTCATTGGTTCATTTTACTTTTGTTAATTTAATGATGAAAAGCTTGGTCATATGACCTAAAAATTACGCTTTTTATTATTTTCGAACAATATTTTTTTTTCAAACATATGTTATAATATTCCAGGCTAATGTACTTTCCCGGAAAATTTACAACTGTCTTGCAAGTAAAATATATTCCTTTTTCGAGAAAAAGGGCGTTTCTTCCTTCCATGACGGAGCCGTTGAGTAAAAGAGATTCGGCCTGCTGTCTTAGTCGCCGATACGCCTGATTATCAGATTCTTATCGATCACTTTATGTTGCAGACATGAAAAACACAACTGCCCTTGACCATTTATCTTTACTGCGTTCCTACATATTATACCTTTTATCCGTCATGTAATTGGACTGCTTTATTTCACTTGCCTTTTACTGATTCGAAAACAGTCACTAAAAGTAAAAACTTTACAAATGAAAATACTACTACCGTGTTTTGTTTTAAAAACCTTTATTGTGAAAATGTCAGTATACAAATACGGGCCTATAACCACGTGGGCCGGCCACGGAGCAAACTCAAATCGTATATGATGAGGAGACATTTACACTGTAGAAGAACGTAACGAGCGGGCCATTAGGTGACAAGAACAAAGGTGTCTAACAGTTGCGGAATCGGTGGACGTACATTTTGTAATTAAAATACGACAGGGCCACTTACAATAACATTTTCTAGATATACATTTGCGGGCAAAGAGTTACGAGTCCCATTTATACCGGCGCCATTTTGGGCGAGGCCGGGCAGGTCCAAGATATAGTCAAAATGTCTCCACCAACCATCGGCCAGACCAGAACCCCTTTCGGCCCTTTATGTTACAAGATGGTGTCTTCCATTCAGAAAATATTGGTGGCAGCATTTTGAAAGGAAACAGAAACAGCCGTTCTCCTAGTGAGTTTCACATTGTTACATTTAGGAAGAATGTTGAAGAGTAGTATGTGGAAAATCTGAAGCCATTTTTCTACAAACTCTCAATCAGACTTGGATGGAAAAAAAAACCTGAAGAATGTACAAACTGAAAACCAATTTTTGTCTGTATAGCACCAACAGTAACGCTTGAGTCAGCTTTGTGTCAAGCCGCCATTTTCATTCAATCAATAGCGTCCCCCTGCACACATTCAGGGACCTGGTCGTGTCTTCAGATGAAACGCATTGTAGGAAAAGAAGCAGAAAGGAAAAGGAAAAAAGTTCCGCCGGACCTAGTGAAGCTGCAGCAGGTGCAAATAAGCTTCAGACAGTCTTACAAGCACTGCTCAGAACTCTCAACTGAGGCACTCAACATCCAGGACTTGCCATTCGGATCTTGGCGCCTTGTATTTTTGTTTTGTTTTTGATGGAGGGGAAAGAACAAAAAACAGACATTGAAAAAGGCTCAACAGTGCAGGGCGCCTTGTGCTGGTTCCGACCTATTCACACATCGGTCCGCTACTGACATCACCTCATAAACCAACGGGGCACCCCACGCCGACTTTCGGCGCAGCATTGTAGGATGGCCACACCAGTGCGGCAATTTGCTGGACACCACCTCGGTGCCATCCAGATCTCGGCGCGTTCATTCATTCAATAGCGTCCCCCTGCACACATTCAAGGACCTGGTCGTGTCTTCAGAAGAAACGCATTGTAGGAAAAGAAGCAGAAAGGAAAAGGCAACAAGTTCCGCCGGACCTAGTGAAGCTGCAGCAGGTGCAAATAAGCTTCAGACAGTTCTACAAGCACTGCTCAGAAATCTCAACTGAGGCACTCAACATCCAGGACTTGCCATTCGGATCTTGGCGCCTTGTGCTGGTTCCGACCTATTCACACATCAGTCCACTACTGACATCACCTCATAAGCCAACGGGGCACCCCACGCCGACTTCCGGCGCAGCATTGTAGGATGGCCACACCAGTGCAGCCACTTGCTGGACACCACCTCGGTGCCATCCGGATCTCAGCGCGTTCGAGTCACTGTGCCGGAAGAGTGACCGGAACTCAGCTGAACACGCCGTCTTTCGGCGCAGCATTGTAGGATGGCCACACCAGTACGGCAATTTGCTGGACACCACCTCGGCGCCATCCGGATCTCGGCGCGTTCGAGTCACTGTACCGCAACAGTGACCGCAATTCAGCTGGACACGCCGTCTTTCGGCGCAGCATTGTAGGATGGCCACACCAGTGCGGCAATTTGCTGGACACCACCTCGGTGCCATCCGGATCTCGGCGCGTTGTGCTGCCTTCGGCCTATTCGCACATCGGTCCGCTACTGACGCCGCCTCACGTGCCAACGGATTTTCTACGCTTTTTGTAGCCCTATGTCGCATAACAGGTCATGTGACTTGTTTATAAAACTTTTCATTGGTTCATTTTACTTTTGGTTTCCTAAAGATGGAAGGCTTGGTCATATGACCTAAAAATAACACTTTTCATTGGTTTAGAACATTTTTTTTTCCCAAACGATGAAAGCCCCACCTTGTTTCTGGATCATTCAGACTGAAGCTGGCGTCAGCATGAGAGCACCACCATCTCTTGGCTCCGTCGTGGTCATTCCGCGAGCAATCATGTCAGCCGCTCCCCACCGGAAGCCTGCGGGAGTCGGGGGCCCCCAAGACTTTTATACAATCTTCACGGCTGAGGGGACGCTTTTCGAGAATGGAGCCCAAGCCCTAGCAGGCAAGCGTCCGACTTCCAAGGTGTCCCAGGGCCATTTCAGTGGACCAGGCCCAAAACCGAAGAGCCGTCCGCCATTTTGACAGCCATGTGGCAGCCGCCTATCGCTGCACTGCAAGAGTGGGAGCAACTCCACAACATGGTGAGCGAGACGCTGTGGCCGCAAGAGCGAGCTCAACTCAGCTAGATGGCCGCCACCTGGGGAGGCCCGTTCACGCCGCCTCCCCCCCCCCCCCCCCGGGCCGCCGCACGCCAATTTTCGGAGCAGCATTGTAGGATACCAAAACCAGTGCGGCAGTTTACTGGACATCACCTGGGTGCCTGTCGTACATGTTGTGTCAGCCATGTGACACTGGACACAGACCGCTACTGACGAGGCCTCCCCCCGCACCACCCGGGACGCCCCACGCTGTTTTTCTGTGCTGCATTGTAGGATCCCTAAACCAGTGCGGCACCCAGGCGACATCACCTGGGTGCCGTCCAGAACTCTGCACGTTGTGCTGCCTTGGGACTATTCGCACAACAGACCGCTACTGACGAGGCCTCCCCCCGCCCCACCCGGGACGCCCCACGCCAATTTTCGGAGCAGCATTGTAGGATCCCTAAACCAGTGCGGCACCCAGGCGACATCACCTGGGTGCCGTCCAGAACTCTGCACGTTGTGCTGCCTTGGGACTATTCGCACAAAAGACAGCTTCTAACCATTGTTGCTTTTTGTGTTAATAAATGTTTAAATGTTTTTAGTTTTTGTTCTGTTCATTATCGTTAAAAGTTAATAAAGTTTTATAACCTTAATTTGTTGGAATGTTATCTATTTTTTGAAAAACGGGTGAATGGGGCCTTGAATCGGGTTATTGTCATGTGTGGGCTTTGGAAGTGTGCTGCTGCAGGATCGGACATTTCAAACTCAAATGCACGTTCTTTTTCTTACCTTTCCGAAGCATGGAGCGCAATAGCAGGCAGAGAAAGGGTGATGCACGTGTTGAACACTACCTGACCTGGCAAGTTGCTGGCAGTGCCCCCCCGCCCGCTCCTGAAAGAGGGCACACACACACCGCCGCCCCGAGTACTTCACAAATCTTTAAAAGACCATGCGCTTGTTCATGAGGCTTAAATGGTTTATCACCTCTTCTAGAACCCCTACATCGACCCTCTGACGTTTCATGGAAAAATTACCATGTAACACAATACCAAGCCCTGTCAGCTGAAACCCCCAAGGAATCGTGGGGCATATTATCAAGGGGGTTTATCTCCGCTTTTTTGGCTTTAAAAACCATGAAAGCGGAGATAAAATTATTTCCCTATTATCAAGCTGTCGCTAACACCAGTTAGTGACACCTAAAAGGAGATAGCGACCATCTTGGGCCCGGCTTTGCATGTCAGTGATACTTATCACTAATGACATGCAAAGTGGCGTGCCAAGATGTTAGCGACTGGAAACAGTCCCTAACATCGCTACCTTCTATTACCAACTTTTGGAGATATTCGCGCTAAGCGCGAATATCTCCAAAATCTAACACCTGCCCTGAGCAGTTCTTAGCCATGTTATCCAATGGGAGGTGGATAACATGGCTAAGAGCATTAGGTCGATAATACATGAATATCGCTGACTTTTCTGCGATAATAGCAAGGTTTATCTGCGATAAAAATCGCCGATGTGCGGCGATAATGTTTGTCTCTAAACAAGTTATAGACAAAAATTATCGCTAGTTCGTAATATGCCCCCGGGTTTTTGCTTGCAGAAATCGGGAGGCGGGAGACTAGCACTGAAATCAGTACTCACACGCCTGAATCAGGAGGATTGGCATGTCTGAATTCTCTACAGCTGGGGCCATAAACTACATCCGCAGGGGTAGGTGATAGCCTGGGACCAGCCTGGCATCTAAAATGGCTGCCGTGCACGACAAAATTGTGGCATTCGAAAAAAGGCAAGATGGCGCAGCCGCTGGAAGAGATATATCAACATATATCAGCCTCCTCAGCCACCCTCAGGAAACATAGGGGATTAGGATATGTCTCCCGCACCCCCTTATACCTAGTACTTTAATTAACGAAGCACAAAATGGCGAATTCCCGTTTCGCTACCAGTTTGCGGCCCAGTTCGCGGCCCGTGAAGCGCTTCTACCGTGAAAAATCATTTTTTTTTTATTTTCCCCACGGGACCCTTTAATAACCCCAACAACATTCCTAGGGGGTCAAGAGGGGGATACCTTGCCCCCTTTCATTAAATTCCCCCTTAGTTTTTCACCTTTTCTTCTCTCTCGATCCTACCGAGAGACAAGATGGCGGCCGCTCCGGACTGTCACGCAGCAAAAAAAAAAAAAAAGCTCACGCACAGCCGCTGGAAGAGATGTATCAACATATATCAGCCTCCTCACCCACCCTCAGGAAACATAGGGGATTAGGATACGTCTCCCGCACCCACTTATAACTAGTAATTTAATTTACGAAGCACAAAATGGCGAATTCCCGTTTCGCTACCAGTTCGCGGCCGCGCTTCTACCGTGAAAAATCATTTTTTTTTTATTTTCCCCACGGGACCCTTTAATAACCCCAACAACATTCCTAGGGGGTCAAGAGGGGGATACCTTGCCCCCTTTCATTAAATTCCCCCTTCGTTTTCCACCTCTTCTTCTCTCTCGATCCTACCGAGAGACAAGATGGCGTCCGCTCCGGACTGTTTAGAATGTTGACAGACACCGGAGAGCCAATCAGCTTTCTGCGCGCAAAGTTCCGATAAGCGAAAAGTAAGCGGACCGGATCGCTGCCCAGAGCGCTGTTACAGATATATATCTTGGTTTGAACGTTAATTTCTCAAAAACTACTGGAGCACATATATTGAGACCTAGCAAAGGCACATCGGGCTAACAGTCCCTACAATTTTGCCAAGTTTCGTGCAAATCCATTCAGCCGTTCGAGCTAAAAGTGAGTCCAACCGCCCTATGGAAAAATGAATGGGAAAAACGCGTTTTGGGACCCCCCTTTTTTCTCAGCCCCCCCTTGACGAAACCCCACCAAATTTTCAGGGGCTGCTCAGAAACAAAATGTGCCATTTTCCTGAAAATTTCAGCCGATTCCGTCCACAAACGCCAAAGTTATTAGACATAGAATTTTCAAAAGTCCCATAGGGAAAAAATTCTAACTATATATACCTACTGGCGATAGCCAGTAGGTAATATATATATATATATATATGCATCAAATTTCTTCTCCTGGAAAGGGGAAGTGAGCCGCACAACACCTGTTGCTGGAAGCACTTTATTAGTACAGATGGGCAGTTTCACTCCTGACGCGTTTCGTTCACCTCACTGTGAACTTTCTCAAAGGTTAGCCCAGGTGATGACGGACATGTGCGCGGGAAACATTACAGTGTTTTTATGTACTTGCCGGCCCTCTGGTGGACATCTATGGTGATGGTTGCACGGCATGATGGTGTATGAAGTCCCGCTTCGTCCGTGATACTTTTGTTGCCGTGTGCCGATATTTTCCTGTTACTAAAGGAAACCTGAATTTCCTGCGGTGTTGCTCCAGTGGCAGTCCGTGTGCAGGACCGCCGGGGAACCTCGCCAAACTCTGGTGCTTGGTGGCAGCCGATCACCCTAAAGTTCGTTGCCGAGTCAAAGGATATGGCTCCGTGTGTCGGGTGATATTCGGCGCTCTTGTAGGTTGTGCGTTGCTCTGCGGCCGGAACCCTCCGCTCTATATGCATCAAATTTCTTCATATATATATATATCAAACACCAAAAGTTGCCTTTTGTAAAGAAGCCCACGAGGGTAAGTTTGGTTTGCCATGAATTTATTGAAGGAACAGCAAAGTCCATTGAGTCCAGAAACCCCTCACTTTCATAAAATGTCAGCCAACGCATTTCGTGCAGTTTCAGCACTTCTTCATGGGCTGTGACTGTGAGCGTCGCTTCCGCAAGAGTCATCACTTTTAACTCGGCACTGAATTATAAGCAAGCTTCCCGCCTCTCAGGGCGTGGCCACCGGACTGGTGGCACGCTGATACTTGTAGTGCTTTGTTTTCTTCTCGAGTGAGTCGCCTGACTCTTGTTGAAGAATTAGACAAAATAAATCCCAAGTGGGTCGTGGGGCACAGCGAGACTGCATGTATTGCTGAATGACATCCATCAAAGGCTTCACCCTTCCTTAAAACTGCAGCGTCGGTTGGCGCTGCTGCAGGGCTGCACACGTGCAGCAAGGCTCCTTTGCGACTCAGGCTAAGCCGCTCAACATCAAACATCAAAAGTTGCCTTTTGTAAAGAAGCCCACAAGGGTAAGTTTAGTTCGCCATGAATTTATTGAGGGAACAGAAAAGTCCATTGAGTCCAGAAAACCCTCACTTTCATAAAATTTCAGCCGACGCGTTTCGTGCAGTTCAGCACTTCTTCTTGGGCTGTGAGCGTCGCTTCCGCAAGAGTCATCACTTTTAACTCGGCACTGAATTATAAGCAAGTTTCCCGCCTCTCAGGGCGTGGCCACCGGACTGGTGGCACGCTGGTACTTGTAGTGCTTTGTTTTCTTCTCGAGTGAGTCGCCTGACTCTTGTTGAAGAATTAGACAAAATAAATCCCAAGTGGGTCGTGGGGCACAGCGAGACTGCATGTATTGCTGAATGACATCCATCAAAGGCTTCACCCTTCCTTAACGCTGCAGCGTCGGTTGGCGCTGCTGCAGGGCTGCACACGTGCAGCGAGGCTCCTTGAGGCTGAAATTTTATGAAAGTGAGGTTTTCTGGACTCAATGGACTTTGCTGTTCCCTCAATAAATTCATGGCAAACCAAACTTACCCTTGTGGGCTTCTTCACAAAAGGCAACTTTTTGGCGTTTGATATATATATATATATATTTGGGCACAATTTTGAAAAGTGGTCCTCAATATGAGTTCCCCAGAACAATAATGATGTTTTGTTTTCCATTTGCGATATTTGCACAGTATATAGCACATTTGCACAGAATGTAGGAATTGTATATTTTTAATCATGATTTAAACATGAAGTATACTAATTAATTTATTCTTTTAATTGATTTCATATTTAAATCAATTTATTTAATGGAAACAGTCATGAGGAGATATTGGGAACAAAGAGCTTAATAAGCAAAAAGGAGGAACAATCTCCTTGAAAACGTTTATTTTTCTATCTCTGTATGCATGTTGTAGTGTACAATTTATTTGGACCACATAGTATCAATTGTAATTTTACATCGGATATGTTATGCAAGCGTAACTGAACCAGGCTGAAGTCTGTTTTTTATATCCACAGGCTGAGGGGTCAGCTGACGTAAATGCACTTTAAAAATGATGGGTGTAATGTCGGACCATGTCATGTGATCAAGGGGCGGAGGTCCAGAAACGCGTCATGGCGGCGTGTTTTCTGCACGAAGGATGGAATAAACTTTAATTTTGCAAATTATCCGTTTGGGTCCGGTTTCGTTGTTGTCCTGGAGTGGTTTTTCGGGACTTGACGGAGTTCGTGCTACGTTATTACACCGGCAGCTTCTGGGTGTATACCCGACCCCTTCAGTAACCAGGGTGAGGGCGGAAGGAAGCAAGCTTGCGGGTTTCCGGAAGATTCAACGGCTCTGGTAAGAGCAACCGCAGTAGCCCCCGACAAGCGGAAATCTCCAAGAGCGGTGGCTGCACAGTAAGGCGAGGCAGTTCCCACGGCTGTGGTAGAACCAACGCCACGGAAAGCAGCTGACAGCCCTGTGAGGGGTCGCGGGAGACAAAATTCGGGACTGAAGGAGGAAGCAGCACAGTGTGAGGGGCTATTTACAACCACCGTCACACACAGTTGAATGCAAGAAATCATCCGTGATAAAAACAATAAATAAAATCGTGCAGAGATCATGGCTGCTGATGTGGTCAGAAGCCGTGAGGAGGCGGCTATTGGAATGTTCGACGACGCCCCCATCGTGAATAACAACCCCATGGGGCAGGCGATGCCATCAGGCACTGGGAGCAATGCAATGAAAGATCTTTTTAAGAAATTAGAAAAAGCCATGCGCACTGACCAGGCGAAATGGTGGGAGAAGAAATCATTGCCCCGCTATTTGGAGGTTGAACGCGTCCCCCGTGGCTTGAGGATTATGCTTGCCCCAAGCTTTGAAAACCCAGATCCGGAGATGTTGCATGAATGGGCAAGATGCAATTTGGACTCTTCCAGCAGGTTATTAAGAATTTTGATTAAATATGCGGAGAGTGATGGTGAGAAACTGGGGGTGATAATAAGTGATCTGAATGAACAGATCAGAAAGCTGGATGACGTGGAGCAGGAAAAACGACTACGTGAGGTAATGATACAAAGACTCACTAAAGAAGAGGAGGTAATCAAAAAAAGAAAAACCTTTAAGTTTCAGAGGGACAAACTAGATTATCAAAACGGCCGTATATTCACCTTTTCAAAAAAATATGACCAGCCTAAGGGAACGGCCGTACCTCTCACAAAAGGTACTGGACAGAGCAGTAGTAGGGGCATTAGCCCTTCAACGTCGGAATCAAATCTAAGCTCGGTACCGGGCAGTGAGTCGGAAAGTGATCAATGCAATACAGGTGAAGCGGTGGGGTTTACCAAGCAGTCGTTAGGAGAGGAAGTGGAGTGCCTACGACACGACCGCAGGCAGACCCTAAGATCACACACCGCCAGTACAAAAACTGGCAGAAACGCAACCTCAAGCGCAAATGGCGGAGGAGAAGTCGGGCAGCAAACCCGCACAGTGAAGCCACCAAGGAGGGGCCGGGGACGCAAACGCTGGAACCGCAAATGAATGCGCAAGTAAGCGACCAACTCTCTATAATTAACCTTCCAGATGTCCACTTAACCACCAATGAGATTAAAACTTTATCATTGGGTTTGACATATTGCCCCCCATGTACATTCAATTATGCGCAAACAAGAATAGATTTTTTTAAATACATTAGAAAATTGAAACTCAAAAAACTATTCTTGCAAAATAAATCAAAAATGCGCACGTTATCCCAGGACAATAACAGAACTGATTTGGATTCTGGTCCGTGTTTGGCAGGAGAGGTCGGTCTTTATGTGGACTTGGTTGAATTAAACAGAGAAGGTGGAACTTTGGAGGAAACTGATATAGTACGACAGATAACAACTGATGCCCCAGGGGCTACGGGTTTCAAGCCCAAATCAACATTCAATCCAATATCAGTTTATGACAATATAGAGGTTTTTAACAATCTGGTAATATCTGATTTAAAGGAACTGCATCAGGCATCAATGGTAAAGGATGTTAGGTACAACAAAAAGACTAACAATGCCTATGGTAGCCTATTGAAAAAATTGCAGGGTGAGAACACAGTGATTGTTAAGCAATCAGATAAGGGGGGCAACATTGTCCTGTGGCCAAAACAAATGTATATGGAAGAAGCTTTACTACAATTGAATGAGAGAAGTTGTTATTGTAGGAGCGATTGGCGAACAGCAAGACAGGCTTGGGATGCTTTCCATACCAGATTGTATGCTTGGAAGGGCATGGGATTACTAAGTGGGGATGAGCAGAAATTCCTCAAATCCAATTATCCAGTAATCCCTGTTTTCTATATGATTCCCAAAGTCCACAAAAGTTTGACCAAGCCACCAGGGAGGCCCATCATTTCTGCCAGGCAGGGCACATTTGAGAATGCCTCTAAATATATCGATCATTTCCTGCAGGAGCATGTGAGAGCGCTTCCCTCGTACATCAGGGATACTGGTGACTTTTTGGATAAAATTAGACCTATTGAGTGGCAGGAAGATTACCTATTGTTAACGCTGGATGTAACTTCCTTATACACCAGTATAAATCATGATGATGGCTTGATGGCGGTAAAACATTTCTTGCAGCGTAGGCCTGCCTGTATGCTACAACACAACAACATAGTCAGTGAGATGATAGAGATCTGCCTCAAAAGCAACTTCTTTTTGTTTCAAAAACAAGTATTTCAACAACTGAAGGGGGATTGCGATGGGGGCCTGCTTCTCCCCAAGCTACGCGTGCCTGCACATGGGGCTTTGGGAGGAGCAGGTCCTAGCAAGAACATATGAAGGTACCATGGATAATAACATCATAGCCTGGTACAGGTTCATTGATGACCTCTTCATTATTTGGAGGGGGTCAGAGGATGAGGCAGCTAGGTTCATAACGGACATCAATGTAAACGATTTGAACCTAAGATTCACTGGTCAGGTAAGCAGCAAAAAGGTCACCTTTCTAGATGTGGAGGTGAGCATTGCCAATGGCAAAATGGTGACAGATCTACATCGTAAAGAAACGGCAGGAAATACGGTGTTACACGCCACCAGCCATCACCCAGCCCACCTGGTTCGAAGCATTCCCTACGGGGAAATGCTGAGGATCAGGAGGATCTGCAGCACAGATGAAAGCTGTGAGAGAGCACAGAATGCCAGTAGGAAAAGATTCATTGAGAGAGGGTATTCGATAGCGATGGTGGAGGGTGCCATGAGACGTGCAAATCTAACTTCTGAGCACAGTTTGACAGTGGATGCTGGTTCTACACAAACATCAGAGAACAATGAGTCTGGTCAACCAAGATTAATAACGGCGTACAGCAGACAGCACAAAGAAATATACAACATTATTCGCAAGAACTGCCAGGTGGTTAAGGGAGATCCGGTTATTGGTGGGATCCTGGCCAGTAGACCGGCCATAACATACAGCCGAGCCAGGTCCATGAGCGATATGTTAGTGAGAAGCAGCCCTGAGGTAGCCGATGACAACTGGCTAGGGAAGAGCAAGGGCTTTATTAAATGTGCAATCTGCAAGGCGTGTAGGATAGGAAAGAGCCGTACAACCTACACAACGCCCTTTAGCAGCGAGGTGAAAATAATTAAAAAGAAAATCACCTGCAGATCAGACTTCATTGTATATGTGTTGGAATGCGCTTGTGGCCTGCGCTACATGGGCAGCACGAAGTTGCAGGTTCACAAGCGCATTCTTCAACACCTCAGGGCAGTGAGTAAAAAGGATGAGGTGTACCCTGTCACCAGACATGTGAATACTTGCCATGGGGGGGACATAGGGTGTTTGCAGTACTATGCCATAGATATGGTCCCGCCACTTCGCAGAGGCGGTGACAGAGAGGCCCAGTTGAGAGTTTTGGAAACTCGGTATATTTTGGAGCTTAATTCCAAAGCCCCTAACGGTTTAAATCAAACAGAAGATTTACACTCTTGTCTTTATTGAAGATCCATTCACATAAACCGTATGGGCCTCTATACTAGAATTAACTGCAGCACTGTAAGGGAGCGGAAATGAAACTGAGTCGAACATGTAAATAGCCTTCCTCCTGTTTTTAACTTCAGTTTATGGTGAAGGGAAAATTAACACTTTAATCACTAGGTAACAGGGTTGTGTTTATTATAACTATGATTATGATAAAGCTTTTTTAAGTGCACCAGCTTTAAACCTATTATACAGCAGTGTGGACGCAGTGTTTACATGAAGCGCTATGCCCACTTGGGCACAATTTTGAAAAGTGGTCCTCAATATGAGTTCCCCAGAACAATAATGATGTTTTGTTTTCCATTTGCGATATTTGCACAGTATATAGCAAATTTGCACAGAATGTAGGAATTGTATATTTTTAATCATGATTTTAACATGAAATATACTAATTATTTTATTCTTTTAATTGATTGCATATTTAAATCAATTTATTTAATGGAAACAGTCATGAGGAGATATTGGGAACAAAGAGCTTAATAAGCAAAAAGGAGGAACAATCTCCTTGAAAACGTTTATTTTTCTATCTCTGTATGCATGTTGTAGTGTACAATTTATTTGGACCACATAGTATCAATTGTAATTTTACATCGGATATGTTATGCAAGCGTAACTGAACCAGGCTGAAGTCTGTTTTTTATATCCACAGGCTGAGGGGTCAGCTGACGTTGTAAATGCACTTTAAAAATGATGGGTGTAATGTCGGACCATGTCATGTGGGATCACTGAAATAATATCGAGGGACAAAATATCGACTTGCCAAAATATCGTGGACAAAATATCGACAGTCAAAATATCGAGTTTGTATCTACAAACAGGTAAGTACAAAAATATCGAGTACAAAATATTGCTAACAATAATATAGATGTAAAAAATATCGACTTTATTAAAAACAGTGTTAAATTAAATTAATATTAAAATTTAATTACTAAAATATACTTAAAAATACTTAAATTAAATTATAATAATTAAATAATAAATAAAAATAATAAAAATAATTTTTTACAATCTTATTTGTTGACCCTGAACCCTAAAATATACCCCTTTACCCAAAAACCCAAACTGACCCTGAACCCTAAAAATACCCCTTTACCCAAAAACTAAAAACTGACCCTGAACCCTAAAAATGCCCCTTTACCCAAAAACTGAAAACTGACCCTGAACCCTAAAAATGCCCCTTTACCCAAAAACTGAAAACTGACCCTGAACACTAAAAATGCCCCTTTACCCAAAAACTGAAAACTGACCTTGAACCCTAAAAATGCCCCTTTACCCAAAAACTAAAAACTGACCCTGAACCCTAAAAATGCCCCTTTACTTAAAAACTGAAAACTGACCCTGAACCCTAAAAATGCCCCTTTACCCAAAAACTGAAAACTGACCCTGAACCCTAAAAATGCCCCTTTACCCAAAAACTGAAAACTGACCCTGAACCCTAAAAATACTCCTTTACCCAAAATGTATCAATATTATTTAATTACCAAATAATTATTAATTAACAATAACAATAAAGTAAATATATTAGCACATTAGCTGTAATTTTTTAAAAAATTTATATTATTTTTTCCCAATTAATTACTTAACAATAACACAAAATTATATATATTAAAATGTACTCTAATTAATGTAATTAACTAATTACAATTAATTATTAACCAATTAATTAATAATACAAAATATGTACAAAATTATATTAATTAATTAACTAATTATTATTGATTAATTATCAATTAGTTATTAATTATAAATATTTACAAACATATATTAATTAATTAATTATTATTAAATTATTTCCCACCCTATTCCCCTATAAACCCACAACCCGCTACAGAATTACATTACGCAATTATTAAAAAAACAAAATTCATTTAATAAAATATTTTATAACATTAATACACACTTTTCACACATATTATTACATAAAAATACACTATAAAATATTATATATTATTAAAAATTCGATATTTTTGCTATCTATATTTTATACAGTCGATATTACTTCACTTACCTGAAAAACGATATTTTTGTAGTCGATATTATGTCCAGTCGATATTTTGTCCAGTCTATATTTAAAACTCGATATTATGTCCAGTCGATATTTTGGAGTCGATATTTTGTCTGTGCACCGTCATGTGATCAAGGGGCGGAGGTCCCGAAACGCGTCATGGCGGCATTTTTTCTGCACGAAGGATGGAATAAACTTTAATTTTGCAAATTATCCGTTTGGGTCCGGTTTCGTTGTTGTCCTGGAGTGGTTTTTCGGGACTTGACGGAGTTCGTGCTATATATATATATATATATATATATATATATATATATATATATATATATATATATATATATATATATATATGTATACTATGGGGTACTGGGAGAGGCAGGTCCTCACTGGGGAACACTCTGAGACTTGCAGGAATCACATTGTTCGGTGGTTCAGATACATCGATGATGTATGCATGATCTGGAAAGGAACCACCGAGCAGGTCACAGAATTTATCGACAAGTTGAACAAGAACAATTACAACTTGTCATTTACCTCTGATATCAGCAGTACTAAAGCCACCTTTTTGGATATTGCCATTAATATCATCAATGGAGAAATTCAAACATCTCTGTTCAGAAAGCCCACGGCTGGCAATACAGTGTTGCATGCACAGAGCCACCATCCTCCCCATTTGATCCGTAGCATCCCCTACGGGGAAATGCTACGGATCAGAAGAGCATGCAGCACTGAAGCACAGAATCAGAAAGTCCAGGAAGAGTGCAAACTACGATTTCTGGCCCGAGGATATGACAAAAAGGTGATCCTGGCTGCCATCAGGAAAGCCAATGCCATACCCCGGTCTGAAGCCCTGGAACATAGGGGGACACGTAATTCCACCATAGCCCCAACTCAACAACCTACCAGACTTATTTGGGCCTTTAACAACCAGCATGGTGCGCTAAGAAAAATTGTAAATAGGCATTGGGGTCTAGTCAAATGCGATCCCATTATAGGTAAATACATGCCCACAAAACCGGCGATTACGTATAGAAAAGCCCTTTCCTTACAGGACGCACTAGTAAAATCAAGCCCTGAGTTAGTGAATAAACAAGATTGGTTGGCTGGGAGCAAAGGCTTCAGAAAATGTGCTTCGTGCAAAGCTTGTATTCAAGGAGTGAACAAGACCGAGTATTGCATTCCCTTTTCGGACACCCCTTGTAAAATCAAGAAAAAAATCACATGCAAAAGTGAATTCTGTGTGTATGTTTTGGAATGCCCATGTGGCCTTCGTTACGTGGGCAGTTCCAAATTACAGGTGCACAAAAGGGTCCTTCAACACCTACGGGCCATAAAGTCCAACGACCCAGCATACCCAGTTGCTAGGCATTTTAGAGAGAAACATAACAGCAACAGCTCTCTCTTAAAATATTATGCCATAGACACTAGGCGTGGGCGGAAAATCCGTTCCGCTCGCGGATTTTGCGGATTTTCGGGAAATCCGCAATCCGCGAGATTTGCGAATTTCCCGCAAAATCCGCAAATCCGCGAGCAGCGGATTTTGCTCGCACTGCTCGCACTGTTCGCGTGAGTTCGCGCCCCGCGAATAAGTGCAAAATTGCAGAAATACGATTTTAGCAAAACTGAAAGTAACTACTTACCAGGTTCAAAAGTTCAGGCTCATCATTAGTAGCCATTTCCTGGAGTGCTTCCTGAGGGGCCCCTCCAGAGTTCAGTTGCCAGTTGAAACTAGTATGTGACCCTGCTCTGAACCTCAGAATAGTTACACATATGCCACAAAGGTCCTGAATTACAGCTAAGGGAGACAAGCAGGAGCCAGGCTGGAAGTTAAAATCCATTAATCAGCCCCTAATTCATTATTGTCAGTTGGGGCAGGGCAGGTGTTGTAACTAATTTTGCAACAATGAAAGCACTTAGCAAGTGCAAAAGATCACTAATCAGGGCGCACTAAGGAAGCAGGTGCCAGCTAAAAAAATATTCTGTGACACATGAATCAGCCCCAAATTAATTCAGGTCACTTGAGGCAGGGAAGGTGTGCTTTGCTTTGCCGAAAATAATGTACACTGGACAACCAGAGGGTGTGGTGATGAAACAGAGGGTGGCATGGGTGGGCCAGAGGGTGGCATGAGTAGTCAGAGAGTGGCAGTGGTGACAGAGAGTGGCAGTGATGAAGAAGAGTGTCCCAAACAGGCTGGACACGTAGAAACAACAAGTTCGCGAAACTTGCGACCCGACAGGTAAGTTCGCAATTTGCGAAAGTGTACAAAACCCTCGCGAACTGGCAGAAACACGGGCGAACACAAAAAAAAAAAAAATCCGCAAATTCGCGGGAATTCGCGGATTTTGCGGATTGCGAATCCGCAAATCCGCAAAATTCGCGAACGCGAGATCCGCAAAATTCGCTCATGCTTAATAGACACTATTGCACCTATGAGAAGGGGTGGCAACAGGGAAGCAGCGCTGAGAAGATTGGAAACACGCTATATTCTCATGCTAGATAGCAAATTTCCCAATGGGTTGAATGCATCAGAAGATTTTTACACCTGTTTATAACTTTGCTTTCTGTACAGATTATCTCTATTGATTTGTTCCTTGTGGTACTATATCATGTATCTCATTTAGATATCCCACAATATGGTTTGTGTTCAGTATTTCCAGCTTGGCCAGTGGTTTGTCTAGGGATATATGTGCCCACATGTCATAATTATTTCGCCTAGTGATCCTACTGTTTTAGTCGACAGATCAGATTATATTATACTTGACATCATTTTTTTTTTTTAAATATATTTTTATTGCAGGAATCAGTAAATCGTTACATAATCGACCAGCATTATAGCACAAGCAGAATCAATGAGAGACAACCCTCCGTCCCCCCGCCGTAAGTTTCTTACACAGCCATTCAGCCCACAACCCTGGGGTCGGGCGGCGAAATTCAATGGGGGCTCAGAAGGATGTCGAAGCTGGTGCGGATGATCCACTGTCCGTCATCTGCTTTTCCAAACAAGCCTATAAACCCAAAAAGAAAAACCCCACCCTCAAAAACACTACAAACCAAAGAAAACCCTACCCAACCCCGCCATCAGCGCACGGTAACAACCGCAACAGGATCTGCCAAGGGACCCATGGGGAAAGCAACAGATCTGAAAAGTGCAATCGTTTATCGGGACATGGGGCGAGCTGCTTCCTCATCTTCAGAGTCGCTGGGGGCGCAATAATCCCTGAGGGCCTGCACTAACGTCTCCCACTCCAGCGCTGCCTCCTGCGCCTTCTCATTACGCTGCCTCCAAGCTAGCTGGTATCTCAGCGTGCTCTCCCCCGCCGCCCACTTCAAAAGTTCGCTGTGCCACCGGCTTCCTGTCGGACCAACTTGTGCCTTCCAGTTCCTGGTCACCTCTCGTTTAGCCAGGAGTAGCCCCAAATCAATGAACTTGCTGGATATTTTATTCTTGGGGGTATGAGGAAACCAGTGTAGGAGTCCCACCGCCGCGTCAAACGATAAGGATCTCCCCGTCACCTCCTCCAGGGTCTTCCCCACTTCTACCCAATAGGATGACAATCCCGGGCAGGCCCACAGCATGTGGAGAAGGTCCGCCTCCTGGGCCGGGCACCTGGGGCAGTCCGCCGAATTCGTAGCGAAATATCGCCTGATTTTCACCGGGGTCAGATATGCTCTATGGAGCACGTAATAGTGGACCAGTTGAAAGCGGGCGTGGCGTGTGCCCTTCTAGGCTCGCCGCACCAGCTGGGACCAGGTCGTCTCCGGGATCTCCTTGCCAATGTCCTCCTCCCAACGGTTTCTCAGAGTAGTGAGGGGAGCCAGCCCCTCATTGATCAGTCTGCCGTAAAGGCAAGTGACCGCCTTCACCGTGCCCGCAGACATCATCACGTATTGGCACACCGGAGATAAAGTGGGTTCCTCCTGCCCGCGTTTCCAGTGCGCCTGGATCGCTCGGACAAGGGCCGAGTGCAGCATAAAGTCGCCGCGGGGGATCTCGAAGCGATCAATGAGCTCCTGAAAGGGAAAGAGCGTCCCGTCCTCGTATAGGTCCGCTACAAGCTGTAAGCCGGCGTCCTCCCAGTTCGCCAACCATGACCAATCGCCACCATGGGGCAAAGCCGTCAGCATCCCCAGAGGTATTTCGGGTGCATACGGTGTTCTCAAGTGGCCCCGGGCGTGAGCTCAGTTCCAACACAGGCGAACGGTCCGCTCCTCCATCGACAAGTCCTGCAAGGCCAAACGTTGTCGAAGCGCTATGAAGGAGAGAACATGCCTGGCCATACCCGTTCCCCTTCTGTCTTCCGGGCCCCGGAATTCCCGGGCGATCTCCTGGGTGAAGGTCTGGAGCTGCGCCGCTAAATAATACTTTTCAAAGTCCGGCACCGCAAGCCCCCCTTCATCCTTCGGCCTCATCAGGGTCTTGAGGGCCACCCGCCGGCGGCCCGAGCGCCAGAGGAATCCGACTATCATAGATCGTAATAGTCGAAACGTAGCCGGTGGGACCCAGATCGGTAGTGTCCGGAAATAATATAACAACCGGGGAAGCGCCACCATTTTAAGCAAAGCGATCCGCCCTGCTATCGAGAGCGGTAGCGTGGCCCAGAAGTCCATACAGCCTCGAAGTGCTCGAGTGCCGCGGGCAATGTTCCCATCCAGGAGGTCAGATGGCTCATGATAGACGTACACCCCCAGGTACTTAAAGCAGTCGGGTTCCCATCTAATCTCCCTACTTAGAGTAGGGGTAGGGGTGCCCCTGCGAACCGGGAAAAGACAGGTCTTAGTCCAATTCACCCGGAGGCCCGAGACCTCCCCAAACTCCGTGAGCGCCGCCGCAGCTCCATGCAGGGCGGCGAGCGGGTCCTCTAGGAAGAGCAGCAGGTCGTCCGCATACAGCGAAATGTAGTGCGGGCCCGAAGGAGTCCATAGGCCCGTATAATAGGCTCCCGACCGGAGATGCAGCGCAAGGGGCTCCACCGCCAGCGCAAAGAGAAGTGGGGATAACGAACAACCCTGCCTCGTGCCCCGTTCCACCGGATATTGTGAGGAAATCAGCGGTCCCGCCCGTACTCTGGCCGATGCAGAGGCATACAGGACCGTGGTCCATCTGACGAAGCCCTCCCCGAGGCCGAACCTCCGTCGCACAGTGCAAAGGTAGTCCCATTCCAGGCTATCAAAAGCCTTCTCTAGGTCTACCGATAAGACAACCGGGCACGGGGCGTCCACAAGCGGCTCCCCTAGCAAGCGGAACAACCTGCGAATGTTCATGGTCGTGTTACGCCTGGGGATAAAGCCAGCTTGGTCCTCATGCACCAGGGAGCTCATGTGTCCCAGCAGCCTCGAGGCCAAGATGCTGCTCAGTATTTTATAGTCAACCTTCAGCATTGATAAGGGACGGTAAGACCCCGGGTCGGATAAGTCCCTTCCGGGCTTGAGGAGTGGAACCACCAACGCCTCGCACATCGAGCCCGGGAGTCGCCCGAGCCTCTTCGCCTCTCTGTATACTATCAATAACCTAGGGGCTAGGAGGTCAGCATAAGCTGCATAGAACTCTACAGGAAGGCCGTCCAGGCCCGGGGTCATATTCCTCGCCATCTTTTTAATGGCGCTACGGATCTCTCCCAGTTCTATGTCGGACCCCAGGGCTTTCGCCACGTCCTGCTCCACTGTTCGGAGCTCCAGAGGCCATAGATAATTATCAAGCAGGTCAGGGTCTCGGGCAGAGCGACTGCGGTATAAGCCTTCGTAATATTGCCGGTAGCAGCTCAGAATCTCAGGCTGAGTGTACACCTCGGTTCCGTCTGCCTTGCGCATGGATGTCGTCAAAGAGGACTGACGCGTAGGGTTGGCTAGCCATGCCAGCAACGCGCTCGACCTATCCCCCTCTGCGATGGACCGAACCGTATAGGCCTTGTAGTCAAAACAGCGAAGCCGTTCGACCTCCGCCGCCACCGCCTCCTTCGCCTCCGCCGTGCGTACCTGTAATTCAGGGCGCCCGGGGCGGTGAATTTCCAGCTCGCGGAGTTTCCGGTCCGCTGCATCCAGGTCGGCGAGGATGATTCGCCTCATGCCGACCTTTTTAGAAATACAGTATCCCCTCACCACCACCTTAAAAGCGTCCCACTCTAACGCTCTCGAGCTCGCGGTGCCGCCGTTGGACGCAAAGTACTCTGAGATCTTATCACCTAGGTCCGCCCTGAAAACACTGTCCTCGAGGATCTCGGGCCGTAATTTCCAGGCGGGCACCGCAGGCGCCCCGGGAAACCAACGAAGGTCCAGCAGGAGGGGGTTGTGGTCCGATATGGTCCTGGTCAAATATTCAGACCGGACCGCTGCCGAAACCAGTTCGGGCGAGCCAAGAAACCCGTCCAGTCTAACCTGCAACTCATGGAGGCTCGAAAAGTAGGAATAGTCCCTGGACGTGGGGTGTTGCGCCCTCCAGATATCCGTTAGACCCCAGTGAGTCTGCCAGTCCCTACGACCCCTAGCAATGCGACGAACCGGAGAATCGGGAAGGGGTGGATGCGAGCGGTCAGCATCCACATCCCCCACTGAGTTGAAATCTCCACCGAGCAGGAGGGGCCCGGAGAAGAAGTGGGCCAACGAGCCCGACAACCTGGAAAGGAAGGCAGTCTGGTCTATATTAGGAGCGTACACACAGCAAACGTTTAGGTCTCTCCCTCCCAAAGTGCCCGAAATGGCCACATAACGCCCCTCTGGATCTATCACTG
Source organism: Lissotriton vulgaris (assembly GCF_964263255.1). Lineage (NCBI taxonomy): Eukaryota > Metazoa > Chordata > Amphibia > Caudata > Salamandridae > Lissotriton > Lissotriton vulgaris. Next base: position 25,470 of record NW_028243477.1, on the reverse strand, counting down.
TTTTCGTGACCTGGAAGGGAACCCCAGCTCTAACCCAAATCAGCGCCCCTCTGGCATACGCGGAGTATGAAGTGCAAAAGACCTGCCCCCTCCATCTACGCTGTAGCGCCGCCCCTTCCGCCTTGTTCAGATGAGTCTCCTGCAGCAGCGCCATTTGTACCCCCCTACGCACTAAATAAGCGTGGACTTTGTGACGCCTGGACATAGTATGAAGCCCCCGCACGTTCCAAGTAACACATTTCAGATTAGCAACATCAGCCATTGTCCCATATCGTACTCGCAAAGTCTCCCCATCTGGGTCCCAAAAAAGAAAGGACATCAATCATCCCAGCACTGATGGCGGCCATTTTCCCCAACCAAAACTTAACTACCCAAGTATGAACCAAACCCCCATCCACCCTCCCCAGAACAGGACCCAAATAGCACCATCTAGTTCCCATCCAAACCATACCCTCCAACAACCCACTATCCCCTACTAATCCTGCGGTCGCCACCGTAGGAAGGCCTTAAGGGCCAGGTGCGGGCTGGGCGGAGGCAGTGGGCCCTCGACGCTCAGGCCACCAGGACTAAAGCAAGCCCAAAACAGTACCAAAAACCCTCGGGGCAAAAACAGGGCACCCCACCCTCCCTACCCCGGGAGTCAGCATCAATTGTCGGCACCCGCCACCCCCCTGCCGGGCCCCCTCCCAAAATGAAGTAGCTCACCCCGTTACCCCTGTCCATCCAGAAGGTCTTCCACCGATTTCGGTGTGATCACCGGAGTAGGGACGCTATCAGTCACCGATTCCTCGGAGTCCGTTGGTGCCCCCTCGTCACCAGGGTCCGCTTCCTCCTCAATGGCATCGTCCCGTGAGCCAGACAGCGCAGATAACACCTCCAGCACTCCCCTCCGCTCTGTCGAAGTCTCTGCAGTTGAGGGCCCCCCTGAGCGGCCACGGCGACTCCGAATCCTCTTGGACCGCCGTCTCTGCTCCGGCTCCGCCGCCTGCTGAGATGAGGAGCCAAAGCCATCTTTCCCTGCTCTATAGAGTTCCAGCCAGTTACAGACATCCTCTGGGGTATCGAAGAATTGAGTTTTGTCATCGACAATTATGCGGAGCCTTGCAGGATATAGGAGCGAGTACTGGATGCCCTCGCTCCTGAGCTCGCGCTTGACCGCCAGGAAGGAAAACCATCTGCGTTGAGTTTCATAGGTGTAATCCGGGAAGATGTTCACCTGGCTGTTCGCCACTTTAAAGGGACCATTATGTCTGGCGGCATTGAGGATAAGGTCTCTGTCCCTAAAGTGCAACAACCGTGCCACCACCGGTCTCGGGGCACGTCCCTGTTGTGGTGGCCTCGCCGGGACTCTATGGGCACGCTCCAGGGTGTAGAAGGAGGATAGACCCTCCGGGGCCACCGTGTCACGGAGCCAGGCCTCCAAGTATGCCACCATGTCGCCATCCTCAATCTTTTCCGGCAGGCCCACCACACGAATGTTGTTCCTCCTGTTACGGCCTTCCGCATCCTCCGCTCTCTGCTCCAGGGCCGTAATCCGGGATAGAGCATCCTCCATAGTCGCAGCCAAGGTTCGCTGCGCCGGCTCCAAGGTTTTCACCGAGCTCTCCACTTCCTTGACCCGGTCCGAAAGTTTGCCGTGGTCCGCTCTAAGGAGACCTAGGCTCGTTGCTACCTGGGCAATGTCCTGCTGGAGGGCCGAGCGCGTGGTCGCTATCGCCTCTAAGACGCGGTCAAATTGCTGTTGCATCGATGCACCACCAGAACTCTCTGGGTCCCCACGTTCCTCTTTGTCCTGGGTCTCCGAGTCTGAGGCGGCTGGGGTAGTCCCCTTGGCTCCTCTAGGTTTCCCCATGTCGCCGGGAGCACTCCGTGTGGGCCCAGGAGCAGGCGTCTCCGAGCGCCGGTTCCGATTATGACTCTCCCGGTTGCTGGGCCTCAGGTCGAGTGCCGGAGATCCCCGTCTCCAGGGCCTGTTGGATCTTCTCAGCTTCGGCTCGCGCCACCACCCCGTCGTCCGAGGGCACCGAGGAGGAGGCGGAGACAATCGTCGCCAGGTCGGGCAGGCCCGCACGGCCGATAAAGTCCCGGGTGAGGGTCACCAACTCCACCGGACGCTTTGCGGCGCCAGAGGGTTGCGCCTCCCATGGAAGTGGGTCTGCCAGGAAAAGGAGGCCAAGTGCGGTGTAGGGAGTGGGGTCACCGCCGGGAACTCCAGACGTCCGTGTGCGGGATCCACTATTGCATGGGCATCCACCCATCCGCCCATCCGAGTACAATCCTCGTTGAAAGAGACCGATCTGACTGATGTCCAGATCGCATTTCACTGGGAGATGGCAGAGCAGGAGGTGTGCCACCGCTGGTGATGTTCCTCCAGTCTAATGGATCCGGCCAAGGGGACAATGAAGTCCGGGCGCCATGTTGGGTCGCACTCCGCAACTCCGCAAACTTCGATTTTTCGCCGGGTCACCACTTGTGCAGATCGCGCCAAGGGCCCCGGCGGGTCTCCGTCGGGCCGATCAGCAGAATGCGGGGGCTGGGGTGCCCCGCAGCCTCCGTTTCACAGGATAATCACGGGCTCAGTCCCGGAGCCGAGCTCTCAGGCGACCATCGCCATCGGCGCCCAAGCCACGCCTACTATACTTTACATCATGATCATGTTTATAATCGATTTGGGATCTGTTCGTAGATTTTAATCACATTCACTTGCACTTTGTTTACATTTCGGTTATCCAACCAGTGTGAATTCACAGTTAGCCAATGGTTTAATCAGATCCAAGTGTATCTCACAATCAGGTTCCCTGGTCTAAGGGTGTATGCACTTTAACAATGGCTCAGACAAATATGTGCATCTATTAAATTGACAGTGGTTTTAATAGATAATATGCGGATTTATCCATACATTGACAAAAGCTTTGTTATTCTTGCTGCCTATTTCAAATTCTTTGCACAAATATATACAGTATTTGTCTGTTCATGTGTTCATCTGAATGTGTTTGATTCTGCCAACGGATTTATCCGGTTATTATGTAATCAACATGTGCATATACACACCTTCAAGATATACAGACTAACACTTTTTTAGTGATCTGTTAGGGGGATTTATCCCAACACTGATAAAACTTTTAATTAATTTTGTACATTGGTGAAACTGTTGAGTGCGCGATTTTTGGCAATAATGAAATTTCATAGTATTTCGACTATGTTTATTGCACCATGCACTTTACTTCACTCTGGTTGGTTACCGTTTTTTTAGCACTAGCACTTTAAATTCTGCCTTTCGACTGCATAGCACCATGTGATCAAGGCCTGTGAGAGGCCGAAACGTTATGCTGCCGTTTGTTGCCAAATAAAAAATATCAACTCACGGAATACCTGGTCCTGCTGTTTTTCTTCAAGGTAGCGTGGCTGAACGTTGCTCTGAGTGCCTTGGTGAGGACCCGTTTGGATATATATATATATATATATATATATATATATATATATATATATATATATATATATATATATATATATATATATATATATATATATATATATATATATATATATATATATATATATATATATATATATATATATATATATATATATATATATATACATATATATATATATTCACAGAAAAAACCATAGGTTATAGTGGATATATAGTTAGGAATTTGCATTTACAAAACCTTGAAAATTCAATGAAAAAACCATTGGTTTTAGGCCATATATAGTTAGGGATTTGCATTTACAAAACCTTATTTTACTCGCATAAAACCATTGAAATTCCATATATAGTTATAAGCGCTAACTATATATCGCGCACCCGCAATCCACTGCTGATGATGTCACATATTACATCATTCATGACATGGTTAGTGACATCACTGATGACATCACTGATGACATCTCAAATGACATCACTGATGACATCACTGATGACAACATCCAGTGACTGTATGTTTCTGTAAAGTTAAAATATGTCTTACATATTGAAGAATGAGTGGATGTATAAGTGTCTGGATGAAGGATTTAGTAGCTGCATGACTGACTGTATGAGTGAGTGATTAAATGTGTCTCACTGAGTGCATGGGTTAGTGACTAAACTGTCTGAATGTGTGCATTATTATGTCTGTTGTTCTGTAAACTGTTGCATGTGTTGATAAGTAGCTATATGAGTAACTATATGGATTATTGATTGGTTGCCCAAGTATTTGTATGGGAGACTGGGTGTGTGTGTGGGTGGCTGGGAGGTGTATGACTCTGTGCATAGATGTGTGAGCAGTTGATTCACTAGATCTATGGGTTCAAAACTGCATGTGGAAACAGCTGTATGGGCGGTTGACTGTGTGCATGAGTGTATTGGTGAGTGAATGGATATCTCAGTGCTACATGTCAAAGTAAGTACATATGTAAAACACAGTACATGTGAGAGTTGACATATATAAATAACTGTGCATAAGAGCCAGTGAATGTGTGAGTGGCTGTATGGATCATTGTGAACTTGTATCAGGGATTGTATAAGAGAGTAAATATGTGTTAGTATATGTTTGAATAAGTAAAGTTTGTATAACTGTATATTTGAGGAAATGGAGGTGTGATTGATTCTCTGCATGACTGACTAGGTGTGTGAGTAACTCCATGGATGAGTGACAGTCTGTGAGTGTCTGTTTACACTGATTGTATCTAAGGTTATATTAGAGTCTGAAGAGGTTCATCGTATTATCACATGAATGATATCATCAGTGATGTTATCAGTCATGTCAAATGAGATGTTTTCAGTGATGTCATCAGTGATGTCATTTGAGATGTCATCAGTGATGTCATCAGTGATGTCACTAACCATGTCATGAATGATGTAATATGTGACATCATCAGCAGTGGATTGCGGGTGCGCGATATATAGTTAGCGCTTATAACTATATATGGAATTTCAATGGTTTTATGCGAGTAAAATAAGGTTTTGTAAATGCAAATCCCTAACTATATATGGCCTAAAACCAATGGTTTTTTCATTGAATTTTCAAGGTTTTGTAAATGAAAATTCCTAACTATATATCCACTATAACCTATGGTTTTTTCTGTGAATTTCATTGGTTTTTTAATAGCAAATATGAAAAGCTTTAAAATGTCAAGTACGTGATAGATAAAAACATTTTCGTATTTATGCACGCTGATGTGCTTTGAACGCTGCACCCCCCCCCCCTCCCCTCTTTTGTCTTAGTAGTACTCTCTCTTTGCAGATACTGAAGGGTAGTTAACGCAGGCCTTTACCCCCGTTGTAATCCGTCGTGCCTGCTTGTCTCTCCATTTGATTGATTGTTGTCCGAGCATTTACTGTTTTAGAATTGGTTCTCTTTGGATCATTCTCTATTTACAAACAAGCACAAAGTCGCAATACTCTGTTTAGTCTTTGCAGATAGTGAAAAATCGTGTAAAAAAATAAAAGTAATCGAGCAAAATCAGTAGGCCACTAATTGGATCTCTTTTTGACTTCGCTAAAATAGAAATATTAGGAACAACCCTTCATGAGAAATACGAAAATAGTGAGATGAACTGAGCTCCACACCATGAGGGCTGCAAGACAGCTCGGCTCCATCACCCATCCCGCACAAAATAACGACAAACCCTATGCAAATATTAAAAATATAGACAACACACCAGCAAAGAAACAGGGTAAAACATTTTATTAAAAAACTATTTACATAACGTTGGTTTATAAGATGATGTCAGTAGTGGACCGATGTGTGAATAGGTCGAAAGCAGCACAAGGCTCCAAGATCCGGATGGCAAGCTCCTGGATGTTGGGTGCCATAGTTCAGAGTTCTGAGTTTGAGCCTTTTTCAATGCCTGTGCTTTGTTGAATCAAAATGGCGGCTTGACACAAAGCTGACTCAAGCGTTGCTACTGATGCTATGCAGACCAAAACTGGTTTTCAGTTTGTACATTTTTCTAGATTTTTCAATCCAAGTTTGGTTGACTTTGTAGAACGATGGCTTCAAATTTTCAACATACGGTGTGGTGGCGCTGACTGGGAGGGGGCGCTTCGCTCCTGCCCCCTCCCCAAGTAAGATTTTCATACGTGAAAGTACGTTAATGGTTTTGGTCCCTGAGTTGCTTCGATGTCACTGCCATTCTCAAATGGCATAAGTTCTGGATGTTGGGTGCCATAGTTAAGAGTTCTGAGCAGCGCTTGTAACACTGTCTGAAGCTTATTTCCACCTACTGCAGCTTCACTATTCTCAAAGTAAGTGAGTGTCGTTTGTGGACCTGACTGCATTAGAAAACAATGTGATATGTTACCTTCCTAAACAGCTTGACGGAGGCCCCTGAGGGGCGGTGTGATGGCCATGGACTCGGAGAAGACGCTTGGCTCCGACACCCTCCCCAAGTCTTATAGCACTGGTGTAGCCTGAGATCGCCCCCGACATAGGCGGCCGGCTCCCGGGGTCCGGCGGAACTTTTTGCCTTTTGATGACTCTTCAATTCTGAACCTTGTCCCATCCAGCTGAGTTGCGCCCACTCTTGCGGTGCAGCGATAGGCGGCTGCCACAGGACTCTCAAAATGGCGGCCGGCTCTTCGGTTTTGGGCCTGGTCCACTAAAATGGCCCTGGGACACCTTTGAACTCGGACGCTTCCCTGATAGGGCTTGGGTCCCATTCTCGAAAAGCGTCCCCTCAGCCGTGAAGATTCTACAAAAGTCTTGGGGGCCTCCGACTCCCGCAGGCTTCTGGTGGGGAGCGGCTGCCATGATTGCTCGTGGAATGGCCACGACGGAGCTACGAGATGGTAGTGGTCTCATGCTGACGCCAGCTTTAGTCTGAAACATCCAGAAACACTGTAGACTACCAATTCGATCAGTTCCGGTAGCGCCCCAACATGACCCGGAAGAGAAGAACTTGCCCTCCCCTCTTTGACTGATGGTTCTTGTTGCCTGTCCCCTCTGTTGTCATTTAACAGAACTTTTTGGACTGCTGAAAGGGGTTGTGTTCCGAACGCTGGTTGGTGGAGACATTTTGACTATATTCTTGACATACGTTGTCGCGTAATGCGTTATATGACACGCCGCGTTACCGCACCCGGAAGTGATCCGAGGCGCGGCGCGCAACGCGTAACGTAAGCATAACAGGTCATGTGACTTGTTAATAAAACTTTTCATTGGTTCATTTTACTTTTGTTAATTTAATGATGAAAAGCTTGGTCATATGACCTAAAAATTACGCTTTTTATTGTTTTCGAACAATATTTTTTTTTCAAACATATGTTATAATATTCCAGGCTAATGTACTTTCCCGGAAAATTTACAACTGTCTTGTAAGTAAAATATATTCCTTTTTCGAGAAAAAGGGCGTTTCTTCCTTCCATGACGGAGCCGTTGAGTAAAAGAGATTCGGCCTGCTGTCTTAGTCGCCGATACGCCTGATTATCAGATTCTTATCGATCACTTTATATTGCAGACATGAAAAACACAACTGCCCTTAAGCATTTATCTTTACTGCGTTCCTACATATTATACCTTTTATCCGTCATGTAATTGGACTGCTTTATTTCACTTGCCTTTACTGATTCGAAAACAGTGACTAAAAGTAAAAACTTTACCAATGTAAATACTACTACCGTGTTTTGTTTTAAAAACCTTTATTGTGAAAATGTCAGTATACAAATACGGGCCTATAACCACGTGGGCCGGCCACGGAGCAAACTGAAATCGTATATGATGAGGAGACATTTACACTGTAGAAGAACGTAACGAGCGGGCCATTAGGTTGCAAGAACAAAGGTGTCTAACAGTTGCGGAATCGGTGGACGTACATTTTGTAATTAAAATACGACAGGGCCACTTACAATAACATTTTCTAGATATACATTTGCGGGCAAGGAGTTACGAGTCCCATTTATACCGGCGCCATTTTGGGCGAGGCCGGGCAGGTCCAAGATATAGTCAAAATGTCTCCACCAAACATCGGCCAGACCAGAACCCCTTTCGGCCCTTTATGCTACAAGATGGTGTCTTCCATTCAGAAAATATTGTTGGCAGCATTTTGAAAGGAAACAGAAACAGCCGTTTTCCTAGTGAGTTTCACATTGTTACATTTAGGAAGAATGTTGAAGAGTAGTATGTGGAAAATCTGAAGCCATTTTTCTACAAACTCTCAATCAGACTTGGATGGAAAAAAAAAGCCTGAAGAATGTACAAACTGAAAACCAATTTTTGTCTGTATAGCATCAACAGTAACGCTTGAGTCAGCTTTGTGTCAAGCCGCCATTTTCATTCAATCAATAGCGTCCCCCTGCACACATTCAGGGACCTGGTCGTGTCTTCAGATGAAACGGATTGTAGGAAAAGAAGCAGAAAGGAAAAGGAAAAAAGTTCCGCCGGACCTCGGGAGCCGGCCGCCTATGTCATGTGCCACCTTTGGCCACACCAGGGCAATAGTGAAGCTGCAGCAGGTGCAAATAAGCTTCAGACAGTCTTACAAGCACTGCTCAGAACTCTCAACTGAGGCACTCAACATCCAGGACTTGCCATTCGGATCTTGGCGCCTTGTGCTGGTTCCGACCTATTCACACATCGGTCCACTACTGACATCACCTCATAAGCCAACGGGGCACCCCACGCCGACTTTCGGCGCAGCATTGTAGGATGGCCACACCAGTGCGGCAACTTGCTGGACACAACATCGGGGCCATCCAGATCTCGGCGCGTTCGACTCACTGTACCGCAAGAGTGACCGCAACTCAGCTGGACACGCCATCTTTCGGCGCAGCATTGTAGGATGGCCACACCAGTGCAGCAATTTGCTGGACACCACCTCGGTGCCATCCGGATCTCGGCGCGTTCGAGTCACTGTACCGCAACAGTGACCGCAACTCAGCTGGACACGCCGTCTTTCGGCGCAGCATTGTAGGATGGCCACACCAGTGCGGAAATTTGCTGGACACCACCTCGGTGATATCCGGATCTCGGCGCGTTCGAGTCACTGTACCGCAACAGTGACCGCAACTCAGCTGGACACGCCGTCTTTCGGCGCAGCATTGTAGGATGGCCACACCAGTGCGGCAATTTGCTGGACACCACCTCGGTGCCATCCGGATCTCGGCGCGTTCGAGTCACTGTACCGCAAGAGCGGGAGAAACTCAGCTGGACACGCCGTCTTTCGGCGCAGCATTGTAGGATGGCCACACCAGTGCGGCAATTTGCTGGACACCACCTCGGTGCCATCCGAATCTCGGCGCGTTGTGCTGCCTTCGGCCTATTCGCACATCGGTCCGCTACTGACGCCACCTCACGTGCCAACGGATTTTCTACGCTTTTTGTAGCCCTATGCCGCATAACAGGTCATGTGACTTGTTTATAAAACTTTTCATTGGTTCATTTTACTTTTGGTTTCCTAAAGATGAAAGGCTTGGTCATATGACCTAAAAATAACACTTTTCATTGGTTTAGAACATTTTTTTTTCCCAAACGATGAAAGCCCCACCTTGTTTCTGGATCAGTCAGACTGAAGCTGGCGTCAGCATGAGAGCACCACCATCTCGTGGCTCCGTCGTGGTCATTCCGCGAGCAATCATGGCAGCCGCTCCCCACCGGAAGCCTGCGGGAGTCGGGGGCCCCCAAGACTTTTGTAGAATCTTCACGGCTGAGGGGACGCTTTTCGAGAATGGAGCCCAAGCCCTAGCAGGCAAGCGTCCGAGTTCCAAGGTGTCCCAGGGCCATTTCAGTGGACCAGGCCCAAAACCGAGGAGCCGTCCGCCATTTTAAGAGCCATGTGGCAGCCGCCTATCGCTGCACTGCAAGAGTGGGAGCAACTCAACAACATGGTGAGCGAGACGCTGTAGCCGCAAGAGCGGGCGCAACTCAGCTAGATGGCCGCCACCTTGGGAGGCCCGTTCACGCCGCCTCCCCCACGCCCCCCCCGCCCCCGGGGCGCCGCACGCCAATTTTCGGATCAGCATTGTAGGATACCAAAACCAGTGCGGCAGTTTACTGGACATCACCTGGGTGCCTGTCGTACATGTTGTGTCAGCCATGGGACACTGGACACAGTCCCATCAACATCTCAACGCGTTCTGCTGCCTTGGGACTATTCGCACAACAGACCGCTACTGACGAGGCCTCCCCCCGCACCACCCGGGACGCCCCACGCTGTTTTTCTGTGCTGCATTGTAGGATCCCAAAACCAGTGCGGCACCCAGGCGACATCACCTGGGTGCCGTCCAGAACTCTGCACGTTGTGCTGCCTTGGGACTATTCGCACAAAAGACAGCTTCTAATCATTGTTGCTTTTTGAGTTGAAAAATGTTTAAATGTTTTTAGTTTTTGTTCCGTTCATTATAGTTAAAAGTTAATAAAATTTTATAATCTTACTTTGTCGGAGTGTTATCTATTTTTTTAAAAACGGGTGAATAGGGCCTTGAATCGGGTTATTGTTATGTGTGGGCTTTGGAAGTGTGCTGCTGCAGGATCGGACATTTCAAACTCAAATGCACGTTCTTTTTCTTACCTTTCCGAAGCATGGAGCGCAATAGCAGGCAGAGAAAGGGTGATGCACGTGTTGAACACTACCTGACCTGGCAAGTTGCTGGCAGTGCCCCCCCGCCCGCTCCTGAAAGAGGGCACACACACACCGCCGCCCCGAGTACTTCACAAATCTTTAAAAGACCATGCGCTTGTTCATGAGGCTTAAATGGTTTATCACCTCTTCTAGAACCCCTGCATCGACCCTCTGACGTTTCCTGGAAAAATTACCATGTAACACAATACCAAGCCCTGTCAGCTGAAACCCCCAAGGAATCGTGGGGCATATTATCAAGGGGGTTTATCTCCGCTTTTTTGGCTTTAAAAGCCATGAAAGCGGAGATAAAATTATCTCCCTATTACCAAGCTGTCGCTAACACCAGTTAGTGACAGCTAAAAGGAGATAGCGACCATCTTGGGCCCCGCTTTGCATGTCAGTGATACTTATCACTAATGACATGCAAAGTGGCGTGCCAAGATGTTAGCGACTGGAAACAGTCCCTAACATCGCTATCTCCTATTACCAACTTTTGGAGATATTCGCGCTAAGCGCGAATATCTCCAAAATCTAATACCTACCCTGAGCAGTTCTTAGCCATGTTATCCAATGGGAGGTGGATAACATGGCTAAGAGCATTTGCTCGATAATACATGAATATCGCTGACTTTTCTGCGATAATAGCAAGGTTTATCTGCGATAAAAATCGCCGATGTGCGGCGATAATTTTTGTCTCTAAATAAGTTAGAGACAAAAATTATCGCTAGTTGTTTGTAATATGCCCCCGGGTTTTTGCTTGCAGAAATCGGGAGGCTGGAGACTAGCACTGAAATCAGTAGTCACACGCCTGAATCGGGAGGGTTGGCATGTCTGAATTCTCTACAGCTGGGGCCATAAACTACATCCGCAGGGGTAGGTGATAGCCTGGGACCAGCCTGGCATCTAAAATGGCTGCCGTGCACGACAAAATTGTGGCATTGGAAAAAAGGCAAGATGGCGCAGCCGCTGGAAGAGATGTATCAACATATATCAGCCTCCTCGGCCACCCTCAGGAAACATAGGGGATTAGGATACGTCTCCCGCACCCCCTTATACCTAGTAATTTAATTAACGAAGCACAAAATGGCGAATTCCCGTTTCGCTACCAGTTTGCGGCCCAGTTCGCGGCCCGTGAAGCGCTTCTACCGTGAAAAATCTTTTTTTTTTTTTTTTTCCCCACGGGACCCTTTAATAACCCCAACAACATTCCTAGGGGGTCAAGAGGGTGATACCTTGCCCCCTTTCATTAAATTCCCCCTTCGTTTTTCACCTCTTCTTCTCTCTCGATCCTACCGAGAGACAAGATGGCGGCCGCTCCGGACTGTCACGCAGCAAAAAAAAAAAAGCTCACGCACAGCCGCTGGAAGAGATGTATCAACATATATCAGCCTCCTCAGCCACCCTCAGGAAACATAGGGGATTAGGATACGTCTCCCGCACCCCCTTATACCTAGTAATTTAATTAACGAAGCACAAAATGGCGAATTCCCGTTTCGCTACCAGTTTGCGGCCCAGTTCGCGGCCCGTGAAGCGCTTCTACCGTGAAAAATCATTTTTTTTTTCTTTTCCCCACGGGACCCTTTAATAACCCCAACAACATTCCTAGGGGGTCAAGAGGGGGATACCTTGCCCCCTTTCATTAAATTCCCCCTTCGTTTTTCACCTCTTCTTCTCTCTCGATCCTTCCGAGAGACAAGATGGCGGCCGCTCCGGACTGTTTAGAATGTTGACAGACACCGGAGAGCCAATCAGCTTTCTGCGCGCAAAGTTCCGAAACGCGAAAAGTAAGCGGACCGGATCGCTGCCCGGAGCGCTGTTACAGATATATATCTTGATTTAAACGTTAATTTCTCAAAGTCCACTGAAGCACATATATTGAGACCTAGCAAAGGCACATCGGGCTAACAGTCCCTACAATTTTGCCAAGTTTCGTGCAAATCCATTCAGCCGTTCGAGCTAAAAGTGAGTCCAACCGCCCTATGGAAAAATGAATGGGAAAAACGCGTTTTGGGACCCCCCTTCTTTCTCGGCCCCCCCTTGACGAAACCCCACCAAATTTTCAGGGGCTGCTCAGAAACAAAATGTGCCATTTTCCTGAAAATTTCAGCCGATTCCGTCCACAAACGCCAAAGTTATTAGACATAGAATTTTCAAAAATCCCATGGGGAAAAAATCCTAACTATATATACCTACTGGCGATAGCCAGTAGGTAATATATATATATATATATATATATATATATATATATATATATATATATATATATATATATATATATATATATAGTATAACTATAACATATGGGGCCATAATATCAAGAAAGGGCGATACATTATCGCCACTTTTATCAACAGGGAATTGCAGCGATAATGGGCTTGATGATATGCCCTTGTGTATTCCCATAGAAGCCCAGGTTAACATCAGAACCTGGGCTTCTATGGGAATTCACAAGGGCATATTATCAAGCCCATTTTCGCCGCTTTAGCGACAGTTTCCTGCCAATAAAAGAGGCGGAAATGTATCTTCCTTTCTTGATAATATGGCCCATAGTTAGTATATGATTCACCTATTGTATTGCTTACACAAGTGTTGTTAACAGCATTGACTTTAATACTAATCGTTTTTCTTCAGCTGTATCACCAATAACAGTTTTGACACTTCTGACAATGATCTACCATTTTTATTTGCTAGCTCATACAGAATGCCTGGTAAAGTCTCTGCTAATGGATTTTGACCTTGCACTATGATTTGTAATATGATGTTTTAGAGGTATTACATAACTTCCATGGGGTAATAGACCCTTGCAAATGAAGGAACATCTATTTTTACAGTTCACAGCCACTACTCTTGTCTGCACAATGGTTACATTAACAGCCACAGACAAGTAGTTGTGGCCACTTCTGCAATAAAAAAATGTATGCTGATATCACAAGGCACATTTTCTAATCCAATATCCAAATCTGCCTTGATGAAGTGAAAAAAGCAACTTGGACAATTTAATAGCATCTAATAGTACCAACGCAATTTTTGAGGGATTGACGAATTAATATAATTCTATGTATCTCATCTGACTTTGTTTAAAACCTGGCACTGAGATGCTTTATAGAATTTGTCTTTACCATTCTTGCAGATCATCCATTGTGTTTACTGTATCCCACATAAGTAGCAATATTATGATGGCCAAGGTTTTCTGGAACCTAGGGTCATATTAGCAAGAACTTCGTTAAAATTATCACCGTTTTAGCGGCAGGAAACTGCCGCTAAAATGGCGATAATGGGCTTGCTAATATGCGGTATAGAATTCCCAGGTTAGATGTCCTGCACATCTAACCTGGGCTTCGATTGGAATTCTATTACGCATATTAGCAGGCACATTATTGCAGTTTTAGCAGAAGGAAACTGCAGCAAAAACGGCGATAATTTCAACGAAGTTCTTGCTAATATACCCCCTAGTTTGTGTTCATATTTCTCTACCAAACTCCTCCTATGCAATGGTTTTGACTGTTTCCCACCACTACTCTTCCAATATTGGCAGTAATACGTTCATAATTAACGTTCTTTTAATTTGATATCATTAATTTCTAGCAGTAGTCCCACGAAAAGGGAAACACTTCCCCTCATATTTTCCCTCTGCCAAATACTTTTTTTATATATCAAATTAGTTCAACTTTCATAACACCTCTAACCACTCATGGTCAATTTGGGGTGACCCCATAAGAATTAAGTAAAACATCCTGCAGCTAGGCGAAAGACACCGTCATATAGTGTTTGAGAAAAACAATTTTTTTCTATGATTTTGATATGATTAATTTATACACTTATAGTAATTATTCTTTCTTAAAAATAAAACCTTAAGTTAATGCCAAACGGTCTGCCTTATTAGGACGCTCCAAAAAAAGCTATGACACGTCCTATGAGAGTAATTGCTAATGATTAAACAAAACTACATTACTACATTCAGAACAATCATTCATAATCTGTACTTAAGACCTCAGTGAATAGACCTCACAAACCTGTTTTCTCATACTGTGTTTCATAAAGTGTAGAGAGGAAATCATTCCTACTTGCTTTGAGCACGCAATTAAGCCCTGAGAAAGTGCACGACTAAACAATGGCCCAATTTAATTACATTAACTTAGTTTCAATGCAACATTGTCATTCCTCAGAACTGTATTGCCCTCGCAGCTTTACAGGAACTTCGCATTTCCTCTTTCCTTGGAGGATTACACATATATATGGGGCACATTTGCTCTATTAATCAACACACATTAATCAATTTCAGATTTGTTTCTAATAATCCGCTCATCAACCTTATCTTGCCTGTGTCATTACTGACAGTGGGCCTATGCAAGTTGACCTCCTCCCTGTCGTAGTAGAAATGGGTACAACGCAATTGAGAGCTGAGGTCTCCTCTTAGTGAGAACAAAGCAACTCGAAACTGTTTTTAGCCTCATCAATGAGGAGTATACTGACTTCTGTAGCACACCAAGCTCAGAACCTACACCTCCTCCTTATGGAGAATCACTTATTCAACACAAAAAGTGATCAATGAAATTCTAGAATTAATCTCAGCCACTGACCATTGCTATAGCTGATATCCCAATGTGCCTTTTTAATCTCATCTGTTTCTTAACAGACAATGGCTAACCTTCAGCCTTGAGCATTTGTGATTGGCTAGTACAAGATGCTAAAAAAGTCAAATAATTTTTATGACTTGCAACTTAACTTGCCCACACCCCCCTCCCAAAATAGAATATGGCATGATTTGGGAGGATGGAGTCCCTGGGGCCACACTATGTCTCAGGATGGTGTCCCTGCACCCCTTGCTCCCCCCCAAAAATCAGTGTGCCCTGGGGATAGGGGGTTTTCGGGCCATTGAGTGGCTTGGGGAGGGCGTTCTCTCCTCTACTTCAACTATTTAACTTTGCGCCTACCCCCTCAGGCACGGGTCCACCCAAGGGGCTTCTAATTGTAATGAGGAAGAGATTTCGAGACCGCCGTTTCAAAAAACATTTTTAGTGGTACTACTGCACCATTAAAAAAATCAATTTTAGGCCCACCAGGTCTAGGGGGTCAGGGAGTATCTATCTTTCCATCATATTATATTTTGAGGACATGGGTATTAAGTGACCAAGTCCTTAAATGGCTGCCACCACATTTGCTGATGTGAGGCAGCCAATCAGATCTTGTATTTTGATCTGCCAGTCCTGTGGTACTATTGTGTCACTAGATATACATACATTTTGAACCTTAGGGTCTGATTTAGATCTTGGTGTTCTTTCTGCCCGTCCTGCCGTGACAGTGGAACTGAGCATTCTGCCAAATTAATGGTTTTCAGCCCACTGTATTAAGATGTATGGGTGATACACAGAGGTCTGTCGCCACTGCAGTCTTCTGTGCTGTATCAAATGGGATCATGGACGGAGCGTTTGAGCAAATCAAACACTCACCCGAGTCAACTGATCTGAGTTTAATCCATCAACATTCTTTAGCTCATTTCACCACCCCAGTTCAGACATGGCCATATGCAAATCAGTCTGATCCCGTGCCTCATGGGAACAGTTCAGCCCGAACTGCCAAGCCATGTCTTCCCTGGACCGGAAACAAGCATCCTGGGACCGGTTTCGGGTTCATAATCCTCATCAGCCAGGCTAACTTGAATCCAGTGGCAAAGTGAGCAAGGGACCCACGTCTGGGCATACCCTGCCAACTTAGGGCAAACAAAGCAATACCAGAGGGGGTGATGGACGGAGCGTTTGGCCAAAACAAACACTCACCCCAGTCAGCTGATCTGATCCATCATCATTCTTTAGCTCACTCCACCACCCCGGTTCAGGCATGGCCATATGCAAATCAGTCTGACCCTGTGCCTCATAAGAACAGTCCAGCCCGAACTGCTAAGCCATGTCTTCCCTGGACCAGAAACAAGCATCCTGGGACCAGTTTCGGGTTCGTAACCATCATCAGCCAGGCCATCTTGAATCCAGTGGCAAAGTGAGCAAGGGACCCACGTCTGGGCATAACCTGCCAACTTAGGACGAACAAAGCGATATCAAAAGGGATGATGGACGGAGCGTTTGAGCAAATCAAACACTCACCCCCAGTTAACTGATCTGGGTTTAATCCATCATCATTCTTTTGCTCAATCCGCCACCCTGGTTCAGACATGGCAATATGAAAATCAGTCTGTCCCTGTGCCTCATAAGAACAGTCCAGCCCGAACTGCTAAGCCATGTCTTCCCTGGACCAGAAACAAGCATCCTGGGACCAGTTTCGGGTTCGTAACCATCATCAGCCAGGCCATCTTGAATCCAGTGGCAAAGTGAGCAAGGGACCCACGTCTGGGCATAACCTGCCAACTTAGGGCGAACAAAGCGATATCAAAAGGGATGATGGATGGAGCGTTTGAGCAAATCAAACACTCACCCCCAGTTAACTGATCTGGGTTTAATCCATCATCATTCTTTTGCTCAATCCGCCACCCTGGTTCAGACATGGCCATGTGCAAATCAGTCTGTCCCTGGGCCTCATGGGAACAGTCCAGCCCGAACTGCCAAGCCATGTCTTCCCTGGACCGGAAACAAGAATCCAGGGACCGGTTTTGGGTTCATAACCCTCATCAGCCAGGCTATCTTGAATCCAGTGGCAAAGTGAGCAAGGGACCCATGTCTGGGCATACCCTGCCAACTTAGGGCGAACAAAGTGATACCAAAGGGGATGATGGACTGAGCGTTTGAGCAAATCAAACACTCACCCCCCGTCAACTGATCTGGGTTTAATCAATCATCATTCTTTAGCTCAATCCACCACCCCGGTTCAGACATGGCCATATGCAAATCAGTCTGACCCTGTGCCTCATGGGAACAGTCCAGCCCGAACTGCCAAGCCATGTCTTCCCTGGACCGTAAGCAAGCATCCTGGGACCGGTTTTGGGTTCATAACCCTCATCATCCAGGCTATCTTGAATCCAGTGGCAAAGTGAGCAAGGGACCGAGGTCTGGGCATACCCTGCCAACTTAGGGCCAACAAAGCGATACTAAAGGAGTTGATGGACAGAGCGTTTGAGCAAATCGAACACTCACCCCAATCAACTGATCTGGGTTTAATCCTTCATCATTATTTAGCTCACTCTACCACCCCAGTTCAGACATGGCCATATACAAATCAGTCTGACCCTGTGCCTCATGGGAACAGTCCAGCACAGACCTGTGTTGGCAAACCACCCACAGTCTCACTGGCGGGGTTGCGCCAGGCAGAATTGGATATTTCTGTTGAGCTGAGTACTGATGGGGGCGGCCATGGTGGTGGGGAGACAGGTAAGTAACATATTTTTATTTACGTAACACACATATATGTTGTGTATGTATACGTATGTGTATGTAGGTTGTGTGTAGTGAGCATATTTTGAACATTCTGCAGTGCACCCCACAAATCTACACACACCATACAATGTATACCCACACATACCACAAACACTTACCTTTGGGTCCTTCAAAACTGGGTGCCGGTCTATTGCGGTCAAGGGGCAGCAGGTAAGGGGGACATAGGAAAAGGAATAGAGGATGAAATCACAGGCTGTACACCACAAAAAGGTGAGTTTTCTTCCCTTTTAGTCCCATCCCGCCGACTCACAGCAGGAGGGATTAGCACCGGAATTCTCTTCGAAACAGCCCACATCCAAATCTGGAGGGTGGAAATCCTGGCTGGAGTCCTTCTACCCCCTCCCATCCCACCATAGGGGCAGAGAGAGAAGTCCTGGCAGAGTCTGTGGGACTGGGGCGCCCTTCTCTCTCATTGCCAACCAGCATCTTAACCGGGTGGGCGGACAGCTAGGGCGTCGGGCAGGAAGACCGCCAAAAAAGCCCACTTTGTTTTGATCACACCAACATTCAAATCAAGCCCTTAATTTCTCTAAATACTACTGAATGTATTGGCACCAAATCAGATAAAGCATACCTTTTGGTACAGATCTACCTTTCTGACAAATTTGGTGAAATTACATTTAGCAGTTTTTGCTGTACCGCTGTTCAATTTTCCTCTAGAAAATTGCATGGGGAAAATGACCTGTTGGACCGCCCCTTTCACTTGGGCACTGCTTGATGGCTTACCCCAACACTTTCCAGGAAAGCGATGAGTTGGAATGTTTTTTTTGTGCAGATTTGTCAAGTTATTTGGAACCCAAAAATAAATTACCTATTGAACCCATGTCCAAACTATGGGGTTGATTATGATGGCCGACGGACCTGAGTCCGTCCGCCACCATAGAGTAGGAGGGACCGTCCGCAGGGGCAGCGGCGGTCCCTCCGTGCAAATTAGGATGTGACCGCCACCCTGGCGGTCACATCCTGTATTTTTATCATTGCGGCGGGTGCGGCTTGAAGCAGCACCCGCCGCAATGATAAAAATGTGAGTTGTGCATTTGCATGCACAAAGCGGCAGGCACCTCGCGGTGCCTGCCGCTTTGTGCAGGCAAATGCAGGGGGGTACCATAGGTACCCCCCATGTGCACCCCCCACCCCCCCTTCACCCCTGGGGTTCCGCAACGGGCCCCCAAACACGAATCCGTATGCCTTTACATGGCGGAAATGCCGCCGTGTAAAGGCATCTTTCCGCAGACATCCTAATATGGCTGGCGGTGTCTGATAGACACCGCCAGCCATGTTAAAGCTTTTCCGCCGCGGTCGGAAGGCGACCACGGCGGAAAAGCTGCGGACTGAAAAACGATCCCCCAGCCATCCTAATCTGGCGGGGGGTCTTTTTCAGTCCGCAGCGGTTTTCCCGCATCCTCCGGGCCGGCGGTGGCTTCCGCCGGCCCGGAGGATGCGGGAAAACCGCAATCGTAATCAGGCCCTAAATGTTTTCAGTGGCAATGCAACTGTGTAAAATATACATATATAAAAAAAAATATTGAGGCATTGAAACAATTGATCATAGAAGCACTATGATCAACCACTTAGCTAAATATTTGGTCCAGTACTCATTTCAGAATTATCAGAAAAGCAGTCTATAAACAATGAAAACATAACATCAATGTGGCTTCAGAGCAAGCTGCAGAAACCTACCTTGCAAATCTCCTGACAACACACACAGATGTCCCCGATCTCTTGCTATAGCATGAACACTCATCTGTCTATGAAGCTGTTGACCATCCACCATCATCCAAAACCTGAAGTCATGAATGGGATTTAAAGGTAATGTCCTTCAGTGGGACTATTACCATCACCGTGCATTCACTTGGCCTCCTCCAGTTTCCCAGACAATACCTAGCACTTGATGAAACCCAAGGGTTTCAGCCAATCCCGTCATCTACAAACTATACAACGATACCATTGGAGATCATAAAACTATCAAAATAAATCAATATATCAATGATACACAGTTTTAGAATCTCCTCGACTACAGACATCCAACTCATCCCTGCTCCTCACCCAAACCTGAATATCCAGTAACTATCTAAAGCTAAACCACAACAAAACAAGAATTCTGATATTCACTTTAAACAATAAGCAACAGTGAATCCCAACCTGGCTCAATTACATGAACCTGAGCAGATTCGGATGCCAACCTTTACCCAGTGCCAAGTAACTCAGTTTTGCATTGAACACAGACCTTGGCTGATGAGGGGGTAATACACTGAAACTGGTCCCAATATACTTTTGCGGTCTAGGGAGGACCTGGCTTTGCAGTTCGGGTTGGACTGTTCCCATGAGTAGAAGGGTGAAGACTGATTTGCATATGGCTGGGTCCAAACTGGGGTGGCGTGGTGGGCAAAAAACTAATGGATTAAACTCAGATCTATTGACTGGGGTGAATGTTTGCATTGTTCAGCATTCCTTCCATCAGTTCTTCTTTTTGCAAACTCATGTATGTAAATTCTTTTTACACCAAAGCACAGAATAATTGAAAGACGGCTCAAGTTTTGGTATCAATTGTTGGGGCTATTCTCAAAATTAACTTGTACACATGTAAATTTGCTCTTACCCATATAAGTAACTATACTACTTTTGGGTATTCACAAAATGTGAGTGTATACTTACTTCAAAGTGTAGAGTTACATGTCTCCATCCCCTAAAAAAGAGGGTGCAGCCTAACTTACAAGTGTAATTCTTTTTTTTTATGTATTAGCCATTCGTAGGATATGTTACAGAAGGACAATGAGAAGAAACACTTTGACACTGGATAAAAGTAATACTCAAAGTAGGTACACAGGTTAATTACCAAAACATACGAGAATTTAGGGAATGCGCAGAAAAGACAAAAACAACAGAATTGCAAGAAATAATACTCTACAGGATAGAGTAAGATGGTAGTGCGTAACTAAACCCACTGCAGACTTGAACAGATCCTTTTAAGTCTAAAACAAGAACGAGGGTTTATGATCTTGTCTAAGACTAGCTCAGATCCGAATACCTGTCTGCGCAATGCCCTGAATTCATTAGCGTATGGGCTAATGGAATTTATCTAGACTCTGGCAATACATAAGCGAGCACATACGATGATGTTAGAGGCTAATGCCCTCTCATAGTTGGTGGCCTCCTGTTTAGGCCCAAGGAAGATGTCTTTGTATGTAGGCTGAAACTTGCAACCAATTTGCATTGCGAGTGTTGTAAATACATTGTTCCAGAATGGCAATAGCATTGGACAGTCCCAAAACATATGATTTAAGTCTGCTGCGAAGAGTTTGCATTTGGGGCAGTACAACTTAGTAGAAGAGTGGGATGTTGTGTATAATACAGCATTAAAATGGTCTTATGTTATTGCAGTTTTAGGCTGAAGGGGGCTACTGCTTGATCTAAAGTATCTAATGCCTCGTGTACTTTTACTACAGTTATATTGGTATTTAAAAGCTGACTTAATTTTGAAAAAACCTTTAGACTCTCATCATGGCTGATGTAATGTTTCTGATAAAAAGTGCTGATAGCGCCCTTACCAGAATTCCCATATATGACCGACAGTATTTCAGATGAGTATGGTGCATCTGACAGTTTTTGCCTGTGTAAAGAATTGTTCCTTATGTGCAGATATTTAAAAAAAGAGCTGTGTGAGAGCCCAAACTCATCTTTGAATGCAATAAATGAGCGAAAACCCTGGGTATCATAAGGATGCCCTAATCTGTTGATGCCTGCGCGCTGCCAAGCTCTTACGACATTATACTGGTTTATTTCAGGCAGTGCTGGATTGCTCCGTAAGATGGTATGATGATGCAACAAGGGCAAGGAATATTCCTTGTAGATCTCATGCCAGATCCTGGTTATATCCCTGACTACCTTGAATTTGACCCATTTGTAGTAGTTGAGGTCAGAGGTCTTGTAAAGGGTAAATCCTATAGACGGTCTGCAGGCTAGTTGATAAGTCAATGAGGATAGGCCAGCTTCAAGCCTGTTTGACAGACTCTGCATCCGCCCAGCGAATGAGGCCCAATAATAAAGCTTGAAATCTGGGAGCTAAAGCCCCCTTGTTGGTAAGACAATTTGATAGAGCACGTCTATACCCCCAGCTGAAGCTACCTATAGTGCTTTCCCGATGCTTAGGAAACGATTGTGGAACCCACAGGTGGATTGACCAAAACGGATAAAGAAACTTGGGCAGTATGTTCATTTTAATTATATTACACCTGCCTAAGATGCTGAGGGGGATCCGATGCCAGCCACATAATTTAACCGTGACTGATTTAAGAATAGGTTCATAGTTCAGGGCGACATCAAGACAGGGTACCCGTTGGATCCTGTCCCAGCCAGAATAATGTCCACTCTGGGCAATTTTCTGTTTCCCGTTATTTAAACCTTTTGAACCGTTCCATTAGGGATGGTCAGGTCCCACAGGAATGGAAAATGGCCATTGTAAATCCTATTAGGAAGAACTCTGCGCTTCCTTGGACGGACCTATCGAATCTCCGCCCCATATCTCTACTTCACTATCTGGGTAAGATAACAGAGAAGCATATTAACATCCACCTGTCAAATTTCATCGAGCTGACTGGAGGCTTAGATCGTTCCCAGTCCGGATTTAGGCCCAACTACAGCACAGAATCAGCACTCCTCTCTGTGACAGATACCATCAGGATGTCACAGGATGAGGGGAGTTCTATGATTCTAGTGCTGTTGGACCTATCCGCGGCTTTTGACACGGTGTCGCATGAAATCCTTCTCAGTCGATTGCAGGAGATAGGGGTGAGGGATGTGGCTATGTCCTTGTTAAAGAGCTTTTTATCAGGCCGCTCACAGAGCGTCAGTCTGGATTCCTTCCGTTCGACACCGACAGAGATCACTAAGGGGGTACCACAGGGTCCATGTCTAAGCCCTACACTCTTTAATGTGTACGTGGCCCCCTTTGTGGATTTGGTAAGAACTAATGGATTTATTCCTGTGCCGTACGCAGACGATACCCAGCTGCTCTTCCCCTTTAAAACTCTGACACCTGCAGTTAAACAATCATTTTCTGAGGGGATGAGGGCTGTGTCCAAATGGATGGCCGCTAACTTCCTACAATGTAATGTGGGTAAGACTGAGGTCATGCTATTTGGAGAGGCGCCATTGCTGTGGTCACCGGACTGGTGGCCATTAGATCTTGGCCCCGTCCCCACCCCCAAACTGAGTATAAAACATCTGGGTGTTCGTTTGGACCAAGGCCTCTCACTGGAGGACCATGTCAATCAAGTGGCTGGTTCATGCCTGCATGTAATTGGACTCTTGAGGTGAGTGTTTCCTTTACTGCCGGACACAGTTAGAAAGACCCTTGTCCAGGCCCTAGTGCTTAGTCGCCTGGACTACTGCAACGGACTACTGTTATCAGCTACTGAAAACACCCTAAATAGGCTTCAAGTGGTTCAAAATACTGCTGCGAGGCTAGTTCTTAAGAACTCCTTCCCGTCCTCTTTTGGAGAAGTTGCACTGGCTACCAGTTTGTGAACAGGTAAAGTTTAAAACCTGTTGCATAATCCATAAAAGTATCTATGGCTCTTGCCCTGCATACTTGGCTGAGAAATTTGTCCCTTACGCCCCTATGCGCACCCTTAGGTCTAGCAATCAGTCTCTGCTCCAGGTTCCTATGTTAAGGAGGGCGAGACTAGGTGGAAGGGCACTTTCCTTTTTGGGTCCCACCCTATGGAATAAGCTGCCCCTTACTCTTAGGCTGTGTGCTAATCATTTAGCTTTCAGGAAAATGTTGAAGACTTTTCTGTTTTGATCACCCTTTCCGCCTTTGATCTGTTGAGCAATATTTCTTTTACCTGCTGGTTGAGCAAAGCGCAGAGAAACTCCTTCGGGAGTCGAGTCTAGCGCTATACAAACAAATAAATAAACAAATACATAAATAAATTAGACCCTTGGCCTGGTTGCTGAGGCGGATACCTAGACAGTAGCCGTATCTGTAGTCCCTAGAGGCGTTGGACGAGTATAAGGTTGGAAATTGGGATTTGTCTTGAGTTTTATTTATTTATTTATTTTTAAGATTTGTAAAGCGCAGCGTATGCCCGTAGGCATCTTGGCGCTATGACTCAACTAATGCCTCAAAGAGAACGGTATCAAATTGTAAAAGGTGATGAGGTGAGGAGAAGCAAAATGTAACTTATATCCTGAAAAGGAACCAAAGAGGTTTGCCTCTTCTGTAATAAGGACTATAGCATTAATAGGGTTAGCAGAATAGACAACGATGTCATTTGCATATGCAGTAAGCTTGAGTTCTATACCATTTAGACATACTGGGAGGATTCCCACATTCTGCAAAGGATGTCTTATGAAAAGCTCGATGTAAAGAGCAAACAGCAGGGGGGAGAGTGGACAGCCCTAAAGTGTGCCCATTTGGACAGAAAAATGAGTGGATGACATACCATTCAGATTGACTGGGTTCTTGTAGAGTTTCTGTATCAGAGAGATAAACTGAGTGCCAAGTTCAAATGCTGACATAGTACCCCAGAGTGCCTCCCAAGCTACACTGTCAAAAGCCTTCTCGTGTCTAACATGATCATGCAGATCTGTGATTTTAATTTACCAGATACATTGAAGGCTGCGATGGCAGTGTTAATATGAGCTAAACTATCCCTGCCGGGGACAAGCCTGTGTTGTTGAGCAGAAACTAGCCGATGTATGACGGGGCCAGACGTGTGGCCAAGATTTTACAGAAGATTTTGGCATCCGAATTGATTAAAGAAATTGGACGGTATGAACCTTTATCAACAGGGCGTTTTCCCTTCTTGGGAAACACAACGATGTTATTCAGACTCCAGGAAGCCAGGGCTCCCCCCATTACTGATATAAGTGGTTGTTTCCATTAACTCAGGTAGCAAAATATCCCTGAAAACTTTATAAAACTCGAGTGGGATAGTATCCACGCCGGGCACCTTACCTGGGGGCAGGGTCTTGATTGTATCCTCCTCCTCGGCTACCAGTATGTCAATTTGTAATAATGTTGATTCATCAGCCTCAAGCCATGGAAGATGGCTCTCTTGCAGGTATTCCAGGAGTCTATAATTATTATCAGAGACTGACTCGCCGTAATGTTTGGCATAGAATATTCAGAATTGTTCAGCTATATCCTGTGACTGAGTATAGAACGACCCGCCCTCTCCTTTTATCGATTTAATATTAGATTTGGCCTTCTTATTGGATATCTGAGCTGCCAGGACCCGAACGACCCTCTCCCCATATTCATACTGCAATGCTTTATATTTGTGAAAATTAGCAGCTACTTTCTCTGTTAGCCTTCTATTTAGCATAGATCACTTTTCTAGGATCTTTAAATAAATCGGCTGCTCCGCTGGGCCCCTGACCATAATTGCCTGTGCATGCTGTCATTCCAGGTCTAAATAATCAAATCAGCATTGTTCCGTTTTTTTTAGATGAATGCCTATTCTGAGCCAGAATAAACTGGAGAGTCTTTCCCCTGACGAAGGCTTTCATACAATCCCAAACTACCTGAGCCGAGGGAGTG
>NW_028243476.1:0-54420 GCF_964263255.1 Lissotriton vulgaris | reverse complement strand
CCACCTACCAAGGAGACTGGTGTGCCCTACCGACACCTTTTTGGGGAAAAAGAAAAACTACGCCTGCAGCAGCAGCGGTGTCCGCCGGGGACCAAGCTGGAAGCAGCACCTCCGCTTCATTGGGCTCAGTGCCACCACGCAAACCATGAGTGCTGCTGCTGGCGGCCACTTTGGTTGTTCAATCATCATCGACCAGTGATGTTGGCTCATCACAAGAAAGTACCATCCAATCAACGCCGGGTGTAACTCAGGCTGACGAGTGTTCAACAACCACAGCCGCAACGACAACCACACGTGCAACTAGTACAAGCACAAGTACATGGGCAAGGAGAGGCGCAAGTAGAGGCGCAAGCAGAGCCGCAAGGAGAGGCACAAGTAGTGCCGCAAGGAGAGCCGCAAGTAGAGCCGCAAGGAGAGGCGCAATTAGAGGCGCAAGGAGAGGCCCATGGACAGGTGCATGGAGAGGTGCAACTAGAGGTTCATGGAGCGTCACAACTGCCTACAACACTTGTTCCTCCAGAAGTAGGGGCATATCAGGAAATTGATATTCAAGAGGAGGTATCATTCGAGGAAGCCACTCATCCTAATGATGATTATCCTTTGTCTTCCAGATCCCCAGAAAGAAAAAGGTCAAGGAGGGATACTACTACTACTACTAGTTCTTCTTCAAGCCCCCTTCCTTCTGATGACCTTGATCACTATTGGAACTCAGCCATGCAGTCTGAGAGTGAGTCACGCCATGAGCCGACAAGGTAGCTGAGCCTAAAAGGAAGGCTCCTGCAAAGCTTCCACTTATGGGTGATGACGACGAACAAGAAGTGGTGTCTTCTGCTGCTGATGAACAGTCTGACGATGACCCAGTCATCACAGTCGTCACTCCAGCCCCAGGGGGCATGCAGCAGACAGGCATTTTGATCCTATCCCGAATGGCTGCTGAGCGGGATATGGGCGGTGTGGCACTGGTACCACCACCGTTAACTACAACACCAACACGACCTACAGCTTCCATATTTTTTAGTCAGAAGGGCCGGCATGGACCTCCATCCAGCTAGGCCTCAAGTAGTGGTGCTGTAAGTGAACAACAGAAACGAATTCAGCCACGCCCATCCTCCACTTCATCTGGCATTGAAAGTCAAAGTAGCACCTCCATCTTCAGCAGACATCACCAGTCCACAGTTTGGGATTTCTTTACTGTTAGCGCAAAAGCGGGAAAACATGGTCGTTTGTTCGATTTGTAAAGCATGTGTTAGTCGGGGTAAGCTGATACCAACTATGGTACCGGGGGCCAGAGAGGTCATCTCGAGCAACACCACACTATCATTTGGGAAGCACACATGAGGAAGATCGAGGAAGACGAAAGAAAAACAAATCCAAATGTATCCATTGATATTGCATCTGATGATGATGACGAGAGGCTGATCATGCAGGGGGGAAGTGAAGAAGCGACAGACATTTTTTTCTGGTACACCCAGTACCCCTGGCAGCAGCACTGCAGTGGTATCGCCCACACCCTCTACCCCTGCAACATCTATGAGGCACACTAAGAGTGTTAGAGAGACACCAATGCGAAAAAACTACATCACTGGGCCTAACTGGTTTGCAGATGTCATCATCATCATCACGTAAAATGATCCAGCCCACCATTCGTGGAATGTTCTGGTCAGAGGCGCCATTTGAACGCAACCACCCAGCGGTACATCTGTATAACGCAAAGCTGGCTAAAATGCTAGCTCTGGACCTTCTCCATTTTTCCTTCGTGGAAGGGGTGGTGTTTCTAGAATTAGTGGCAACAGTCTGCTCTGAATGGAAGGTTCCTAGCCGGTCCTATTTTGCCAGAGTTGCGGTTCCAGCACTACATCAAGATGTGCTGGAGGTGATTTGGGCAGCTTTGCAGAAGAGTGCTGTTCACACTATCCACTTGACAACAGACATGTGGACCAGTTGCCAAGCCCTTGATTACATGTGCATCACTGCACACTGGGTCTCTTTTGCAGGGTCTTTTGCAGGGGTTAGAGACAAGTCAAGTGCAGTTGCTGACCTGGACACAGTTTTTCAAGCTTCTCGGAAACATGCAACAGTAGCCATGTTTGCCATGGAGAAAACTCATACTGCAAAATAACATTTTGGAGGAGTTTAACAATAAGGTATCTGAATGGCTGCAACCAAGAACTCGCATAGTTGGTTATGTTTCCACGGATACTGGCAGTAATATAATTAAGGCCATGCAGGACGGTAAATATGTTAGAGTGCCGTGTTTGGCGCACTGTATAAACCTGGTTGTGCAAGATTTCTTGTAAACTGAAAACATAGTCAAAAAGTTACTGACCACCTGCCGAAGAATCTGCACACATTTCAGCCATTCTTTTAAGGCCCGGAAGGAGCTGAGGAGCATTCAACATGAACGTAAAGTGCCAGTCAAAGGACTCATCCAGGAGGTAGCAACACGTTGGAACTCAACCTTTTACGTGCTTGAGCGTCTGTCTGAGCAATGCATGGTAATCAATGACTATGTCTTTCAACTAGGTTCTGATCATAAAGACAAGAGGCTAGAGTTGGAGGAATGGAAGCTAGTTAAAAGCCTGACAGACATGCTTCGTCCTTTTGAGGTCTTCACGCGTGAAGTCAGCAGGGAGGACTGTTCTTTGAGCAAAGCTATCCCATTGTTGGTCATGCTAGAGCACCAACTGAAGGCGGTGTCTTCAACGTTCAGAGATGATGTTGGAAAGCAAGATGCATATCGGTTGGCGGAGAACTTATTAAGCTGCCTAGTTGCCAATGAAAGGCTTCAAAACATACATACAGAACAACATTACATTTGTGCCACTATTTTGGATCCACGGTACAAAAAGGCAGTGGCCAGCAAAGCATTCATTCCTTTTGATGAAGCAGATGTTTCAAAGTACAAACATTGGCTAGCTGTGTCAGCCAGCCGGTTCGAAAAAGATTGGCAGAAAATTCAAGGAGCCGTCAGAAGTCCAACTGAATCAGCAGGCCATCCAGCGTCAAGTTCCACTTCTGAATCTGTGGGCGAAGGGAGTCACTTTCCCTCACAGCCGTTAACGACACCAGCAGCAACCGTATCATCATCCTCACCTGCACCATAATATTGTCGGAAGCGGATTGGCTAACTCATAAAGGGTTTGTTTGTTCCAGTGCTGAGAAGGCCACAGATGGTACGCAAAGTGGAGCAACCATGGAGAACCTGAGTTGATGGTGCAGGCTTATCTGTATGAACCAACACAGGTCTTTGTTAATACGAACCCATTGCTGTATTGGTACAGGAAAATGGCTCTATGGCCACTGATCACCAACCTGGCTATAAACTATTTGTCATGCCCACTCGCAAGTGTGTCTTCTGAACGTGTTTTCAGTGCTGCTGGTGCCATTGTAACTTCAAAAAGGACCCGCCTCTTGGCCAAAAATGTGGAGAGGTTAACACTGACCAAGATAAATCAGCACTTGATACCACCAGATTACAAAGTACGTGAATGCACGCAGGAAGAAGAGGACACCGACTTAGGTGACGGAAGTTCTTCTCTGTTACCTGACCTACTCCCGTCTCAATTCATGGAGTTTGAGGACGAGCTGTACTTTCCTGACACCAAGCCCTGAAAATGACTTCCTTTTTTTCGTCCTTATTCACTTTTATTCCTGTGTGTCTTTCTTTGTTTTGCAACTTTTACCACAAATCACAAGTCCATCAGCAGCACTGTCTTCATCTTATATTCCTTACTGATTTGAAGGTTCCTCAGTCTGCATTCCTGAGGTTCACAAGTTCACAACTCAATCATGCTCCTTTATATTTCTCCTCCAGACTCCCCCTATCCATTTCCCTCAAGGCAGATGGATGGATTACAACGAGTCCCCTCAAGTGGGACTGAAATTACTGACTGACTATCATGCTTGCTGATTGCTGACAGAGTTACTTGTGTGTGTTTGGGTGAAAACTAAGTGAAAACTAGTCATAGACCTTCTTCTTCTTCTTTTTCAAAGAGCGCAGTAGTTCGATTTTGTTCTGCCTTGATGAGATTCTTGTGAATCGCTGGAACAAGTGACTGTCCAGTTGAGTTTCAAGACGATCGAAGTAGTGGAAGTGCTGAAAACAGCAATGTTTTGTGAACAGCGCAATTTGCCATGTTTTGAATATACCAGTATTGCATGTTTTTGGGGGGCTGTTTGGGGGGCTTCTAGGTTTCTGTGGGTGGGTTTTGGGGTCTGGGAGCACTGCTGGCACAGTCTAATATTGATTGCATTTGTTTTTCAGGAAATCCATGGTGGAAAAGGGGAGTTAGGGCGTAGCTGCAGAGCATATTTGGACTGAATTCCATGTATGCCCATTTTTGCTTTTTGCCTGTTTGGGGGTGTTCTGCTTTTTGGCGGGTTGCTGCAGGGGTCTGGGGGCATAGCTTGGAAGGTCTAATATCGGATAAAAGTGTTTTGGATAAAATCCATGGTGAAAAAGATTTTGCGTTTTTGCTCACTGCCTGTCTTTGGGGTGCTGTTTGGGGGGCTTCTAGGTTTCTGTGGGTGGGTTTTGGGGTCTGGGAGCACCGCTGGCACAGTCTAATGTTGATTGCATTTGTTTTTCAGTAAATCCATGGTGGAAAAGGGGAGTTAGGGCCCAGCTGCAGAGCACGCACGGAGTGATGTGGGAAATATGCAGAAATTTGTCTAAGTGCCCATTTTTCCATTTTTGCTTTTTGGCTGTTTGGGGGGGGGGGGGGTTAAACTTGTTTCCGCCTGGGTTGACAGGTCTGGGGGCATTGCTGTGAAGGTCTAATACCGGATAAAAGTGGTTTGGAGAAAATCGGAGGTGAAAAAGTTTTTCCATTTTCAGGCATTTTGCTCACTTTAGCGTTTTCGGGGGGCTGTTTGGGGGGGTTTCTGGTGTTTGGGGGTGGGTTTTGGGGTCTTGGAGCAACACTGGGTATGGATACTTTTGATTGAAAGAGGTTTGAAGAAAATCCATGGTGGCAAAGGGGAGTTAGGGCCTAGTTGAAAAAAGCGTTTGACACTATTTTTAACTTAGGGCTCGTTAGGGTTAGCAGTATTACATATGTTTGGGGGTGTTCGAGATTTTGGCAACTGGGTTCTGGGGTCTACTCTTGGAGCACTTGTCGAGAAACTTCTAATTTTGGTTGCAAGTGGTTTGAAGAAAATCCATGGTGGGAAAGGGGGGATTTGGGCCTACTTTACTTTCAAAGTACGTTTTGTCACCATTTTCCACTAGGCCTCAGACAGGTAGCAGTATCGCACGTTTTTTGTGGTCTGATTGGGGGTATTCTACATTTTAGCGGTTGTGTTTAAGGGTCTGGGAGCACTGCTGGGAAGGTCTAATTTTGTTCTAAAATCGTAGTTTACACTACACCTAGCTTGAGGGGAAAGATCCGCAAAATTTGCCCATACTTATTTATCCTTCAAAAGGAGATTCAGAGTACGCCCTTTCGAAACTATTGTACTGTCGATTCTGACACTGAAAGTGTGACTTTTTGCACTGCACAGCATACGTACCTTATATTTTTTTCTCAGTGGTGTTTTAACACCTTAGCTGCTTCGCAAATATCCCTCCCCAGTGCTGCGCTGTCCATTGGAACTAGTGCTGAATGGACGTCCAATGGTCGTGCGCAGCACTGGGGAGGTAGCGCTCGTGACGACCGTTGGCCGTCAGCAGCGCTTAAGAGGTTAATATCACTTCCTGTTTTTGCATCAACATTTACAGGGTGGCTTTCACCCTGTGCAATGGAAAAAAGGATGAAGTCAGGCTTCACATTACCGACCCGCAATTCAGCATCCGCCAGGCAGGCACTGGACAGGGTGTCTTCTGGTCACCAACATTGATCGACGGAGCGTCAGATGTAAATGTAAATGTAAATGTGGGATACTTGTAAAGCGCACTGTTACTCTACCCGAGTGTCCTGGCGCTATAGACCGCTGGGGAACCCGTCCTGGTTTTCCCTGTGAGATGGTCCCTTACTGGGTATCTCCAGGGTGAAACCAGGCATCCCCGGCGTCTGTGGGGGGCCGTTGTGGAGATGAGGTAAGCTTAATGCCCAGAGTTGTCGAGTATGTTCCCTGGTTAGAGTAGGCACTGAGGCGAGAATTATCGAGTCCGTTGACCCTGGTCCAAGACCCTGCCGCGTCGGGAATTGAACCCTGGTCCCGGGCCGTTCTCTGCTTACAGGTCTGCTGCCTCTAACCAGTGAGCCACACCACTCCACTAACGGAACGGAGGAGTACCGCAAATAAGAGGAATGGCTTGATGCATGCAACTTCCCAAATTCAACAGGACAAGTACAACAACATACAGTAACACTATCCATTCATTTCTACTTATCGTTTAAGTAATGTTATTGCTGTGAACTTCTATGAGTGTGACTCTGCATTTCTATGCTCTCAGCTACTTGTTTCTTCGTAGTTACTAGTAAGTTGCAGTAAGTAGTAGTGCTACTTTGCAGTAACCTAACCATCCATTTAGTAAACAACTTCTGGCATGCAGTAGTGCACTTCCTTTATGCCCCTTTAAAGATTTATCAATATCTTCAAATCCAAAGATTTGTTTCTCTTCATTTGTTGTTTGAATGTCCATGCTGTGTTTTTTTCCCTCTCTATCAAACTTTCCCAAAAAAAACATTCCCATCCAATTTTCAAACCCTAACCCTCTTCCCCCGGGCTGTGTGGTATTTCATTGTGGTGTGACTGACAACAACAATAAATTCCACACACTTGCTGGGGAGGATAAGGTCAAAGCAGCAAAAATCATTACAATCAGAAGTTCATGTGCGCCATCGTGGATTAATAAGAACATCCTCCTCCTACACGACGTGAACAATCAAATGCTTAATGCTTACGTTACGTTGATGACGTGTCCTTTGCCTTAATTTCTTATAGCAGTCCAACTCCACGCAACTACTACTTATATTTACATTAATTTAACACTGCTTAGGCTACAAGTTAGGGCACTGTTCTCTACCGTACTATCTAATGTACTGTTTCTAATACTACGCTCAGCCCACTCAATGTTTCATTTCCTTTTTTTCATATGGTGATACTGCCAGTGGGTACCACTACTGCTACCAGCACAACATGATATTGCATCCGTCGACGATTCAAGTCAATCAACAACCAACCTTATTTACCAACCGTGATTCACAGGTAAGATAGGCATATTGGAGAGGTAGTAGAATAATGGGCTAGGACTAAAGTTGGGAGGAGAGCAGAGACTGACAGTACTACTAGTAAAGTACAGTAGTAGGGCTACTGAATTGACTAACTCAGTTACTTGTATTTTGGTACATTTCAGGACAAGATGTTTCATTCATGCTGGTAAGTTTGAAGAACCAAACGTCCAGTAACCACCGCCAACCCCCACACAAAATAATATGAGCGCGTATACTGTGTTTTGGTATGAAAAATATCATTATTAAGAAATATAAATTATGAATGTTGTTGTCACAAAAATTAAGTAAATTACCGCAACTCACCCCCCTCACTAACCAAACCAATGTCCAAAAATCAAAAAGTCCCCTTTCCCAAAAACCCAATTCCCACCCCCCCAACAGTCTTTAAAAAGGGGCAAGGGACAGTCTCTTCCTCCGGTGGCGTGGTGTGGACAGCTGGTGCTGCACGTCCCGCAGCTGTTTGCGGAGGTCCTGGAGCTGGCGCTGATGTTTTTCGCCCAACCGCTCCAGGTAGTCCACTCACTTTCGGAGGCGGCGCACACGTGCCATCCAGACTCTGGGGGTGGGGCAGCTGTTGTTTTTGCTGCTGTGCGGCGGCGGGGGGAGGCTGTCGGGCAACAGCTCCGTTTGGCTGGAGGCTTGTGGCTGGTGGACCCGGGGGCAGTGGAGGAGGATGTACTGGTTGATGTTGATGTGTCCTCATG
Source organism: Lissotriton vulgaris (assembly GCF_964263255.1). Classification (NCBI taxonomy): domain Eukaryota; kingdom Metazoa; phylum Chordata; class Amphibia; order Caudata; family Salamandridae; genus Lissotriton; species Lissotriton vulgaris. Next base: position 46,538 of record NW_028243476.1, on the reverse strand, counting down.
CTCCTGAGCCCACAACCACCGATACTCTGCACAAATAGCCTCCAGCTTACGGGCCCTGGCCCAGACACCCATCTCCTTGCGGGTGAGCTTTTTTGGAGTAGCATCTATGAAGAAAGAAAGAAAAATACTGTAGCCAATAGTCTTTAACATAAAGTCAAAATAATTCAACGGAAAGTTGACACTCAGTAACACCAGCATCAGTAACATCAGCAAATATTTTGAAGATAACGCACCAGGTTTTTTGATTGTCGATCCACAACTGGCGCCTCCCATGTGTGACATTATTTATAATTTCTAACCACTATTTTGACGGTGCCCCAGATCAGAGGAAGAACCTAAACCTCCAATTAGGACCAAGATCCAAACATAATTGTTACAACAGGTATCTGTGCACACGTCGCCTTTTACAGAGTAAATGCTGTAGGTAATCAAACAACACAAGCAATAGACAAACAATGTGGAAGTAGTCTTGATTGAAGTTTTTCTTCAATTCAGATTTTATTCACCACGCCCAGCCAACACGTGTTTCATCAGGGCTAGTAGCCCACCACTTCATCAGGGCTCCCGCGGGCAGCGTTTCCAAAGCTATTGCCACAATGGCTATGTGTTCTTAGCCGGTTCTAATTCCGACCCGGCTACCGGGTACTGTGGAGGTTCTCCCTGATTCGTCTCAGCCATCTCAGCTTTCCAGCGTCTCCACGTGTAAATGACTTCCGCATTTACACACGGAGATGCTGGAAAGCAGTACAGCTTAACCTGCCGCTCACATTTAAAAAGTGTCACATTTGGAGTTGCCAACAAACTTTTTTGGTTATAAGGAAAAACTACTCCTCCCATTGTTGTCAAACTAGGGCCCGAAGTGACTAGATTAAGACAGATACTAGTGTCTTTTCCCATCTTTTCTCCATTTCCACATTAGGTGGTTTTAACTTGTCTCACTATATGTTTTTAATTACAAATGCATAAGAATTCATATGTTTTTTATTTTTACTTACACATTGTTTTTTCCTTCTGGTAAGTGTCTCCCAAGCCAACAGACTGAAAGTGGGGTGAATGTTGTGGATTGAGTATGCTAGAACTCTGAATCCTGTCTGGATCTGAGTAAATTGGATCTCCCATTGGGAAAACTCTTTGTTTACTTGATAGTAACTTGTGGTAGCCGCCATAATGGCAGCTCACTCAGCTTTCACCCAAGAAATACAGGCACAGGCCATGATGATGCAGACTCGCAGTACTTTAAGCAGTACATGCAGGTGGGGATAGGAATGTCTTACTTTTCTATAGGGGTGGCAATACCACTGGCCATACTTCATCCACTCAGCGTCTGCTCTACTACATCATACACCTCTGCTATCGATGAGGATAAAGAAGATAACATCCAGGCTTCCAAAGTACGTCTATGATTCTTCTTAATGTCTCAAATGTACCAGAATTTCTTTTTGTCAACAACCAACTAACACCCGTTTCATTATATTTTGGAAACCGCCGTCTTCTTATCTTGAATTGCATTCAACAAAACCATTCTTTACAGTCGTAAATATTAAGACTCACTCGTCCTTCGTTTCGCCCTTCTTTAACTTTTCGTTCTTCACATCCCTAAACTACATCTGATATGACTTGGCTTCACAATAAAAATTTGCCAGCTGAGTTGAAGTGAAATAGAGGGGGCCATAGGTTACCCGAGAAGTACCGCAGCTAATGCTATTACAAGTCAAGGTTGACTGTCTTCTCCGTGATAGTAGCCCAAAAAGTATTTCTAAATTAGTAACTGTTCTTAACAGTACAGTCTACTTATACTAGTGTACTGTGTACTACTGTACAGTACATCATACACTCCTTTGTGAGCCTACTCAAAAACATTTCAATGAGTAAGGAGTATAATAGCTTACCACCGTCCGCCGCCGCTGAGTCTTCCCCCCAGCTCCTCCTGTTGGCGCCACCGCATTCAGAGTGGACTCCTCCGCACTGCTGGCCCCGGCACTGGTGGTCATCTGTGCCGCATCAGATGTTGTGACGTCTAGGAAAAACATGTCATATTTTCAGATGCCATACACAACCCCCTATTTTATCTCGTAATGGAAGAAAATGTTACATAACACATTTTTTATTACTAAGATTGAAAAAAAGTAACGGTTTTGGGGAGAAAGTGTTAACATTTTATATGCTTATTCCATTAAATACTACACTTCTTCTTATGACAACTGATGAATGTTTGCTTAACGTGCACCATTTTTCTCATTACAGAAAGAAGATTCCATTGCCCTTCTGCCAGATGATTCACCAACTACTAGTAAGTCATCACCAGCAGTACTTTAAAGAAGGTGGGGGCTCCCGCATAGTTATTCTAATAATTTCATGTGTTTGTTAACTATTATTAAGTTTAAGTCATAGTAATTTAACTTCATGGGAATGTTGTTTAAACTTTAACGTCGTCTTCATCCCTCACCATTGCTTGCTTTGAATACTAAGCTATTAAAAATAAAGAAATAATGTTTTCATTTCTTAATTGAAAATAAAACTTTAAAACAAACAAACACTGTGTGGTTTTTGTTCACGAGTGAGTGAGCGGAAGGGTTTGAACTACTGCACTTGCCAGTCATGTTTCAGTGACTCAGATAGGCCGGGACTCGGCGGTAGTGTTCTTCTGTTCTTCTGGGTCGTAAAATCATTGGTCAGACACACTAGATAGTCGGTCAGGGGATTGGGGGTTCAACTTCCGTTCCGACTGAGCTATGTCGAAAGTCGAACTGCACCTATTTCTCTTGTCCATACTTCTTTGTGTGCAGAATAGTCCCTGAAACACTAGCAGTATGGGATTTGCTCCTCTCAAATCAAAAAGGCAACTGCTACCTTTTACTTGGTGTAAACAATGACATTTTGTTGTTGGAAATTGTCAAAGCACTTACATTAAGAAGACTGGAATAGACAGCAAGGGCAACCCAGAGGACTGCACTCAGTGCCTAGAGCTATTGCTGGATCAGAGTTTTGTTTCACACCGTTTGCCGACTGGGCAAGCTTAGCTACCTACACAGACCGACTCATAATCGTAAATGGTAGTAGCACAGAGAGTGATGGTAGAGGCAGGATAAGAATGTAGAAAGTAGTCTACATTAGAAGAAGATCAAAGACTATTTTGTAAAACATAGACTTATTAGGAAACAGTTTGTAATGAATAGGAGCTGTAAAAGTTAGGGAAGTATGAGTATTATTATAACAATAGAACAACTTACTGGGGCCAGCAGAAGAGCCTGCAAGGGACTGATCCTGTCCACCTTCTTCCACCGGAGTCTCAGTCGCCGTCGCCGCCTTGCCCCTGGGAGCTTCTGGTGAACATGAAATAAAGAAACACAACATGGATGATTGTGTTCAAAGAAATCAAATATTTCCCAAAAAACAATCTAAAATTATGTTGGGGAAACAAATTAACAACAATTGCATCTGATCCGGTCAGCTAGGAGGTTAGTAGTACAGTATTGCAGGATTCGCAGACCGTCTAATAGGAAAGTTATGTAATTCACTAACTACACCAACAACAAAAAAGGTTCTAGTACGACTGCCATCACTCAGAATCACGAGACGTCGCGTGACAGACGCAGTCCGTCATCATGATTGCAGACCACTAACAAATGTCCTATAACAAGTAAGGAATAATATACTCAACGTATCAATCCACCACTATCTCTTCAAAGTGGCAGCAGCAGGAGTACAAAGAAGGACTAGACTTGAGTCTACTGTCTCTACCATTACGCAGTAATGCTCTCAAATGAGTAAAAAGGTGCAAACAAGTAAGCATAGTAGCAACGCCAATAACCAGGCAAGCACCTGCAATGACAGAAGCTATTTAAAGATGAATTTACCTGCAATGTAATCGAATCAGCAGCATTCGTACTCTTCAGGAAGGAAATAGATTAGCAATATAACTGAGCAAAAGAAAAAAAAGTAGTTATTAAATAGCTACTTACCAAGGCCAGGGATCTCCAATCCTAGCAGGTCGAGCATGTCATGCTCCCGGTCCAGGATGTCAGTCCAACGGTGCGTCGCTTGCTGGTAGGTGCGCCGGACCCCAGACTCCTTGCACATGCGCCGGCACACCTTCTCCCACAGCTGGCGACCCTCCCGGAGGCCGTAACCGGAAGCAATCCGCCCACCTGCTGCCACGGCCTTAGGGAGGTGGACTTGGACAAAAACCATCAAGGCGGCCACCTCCACCGCAGAGAAGATCTCCCAGGCCTGGACTTCCTCCCCCTCAAACGCCCGCAAGGGAGCCAGGTACGGGGTGCTGGGCCCTTCCACTTGCCCTTGTCGGCTCTCTTAGTCATGGTCCTGGGCACAAGAAGAAGGAAAGAAGAATAGGTGTGAAAAAAAATAAGAGAGAGAGCGAAAGAAATAAAGTTGGTAATAAAGTAAAAAAAACACAAAATATAGATGTAGGAAATTGTAGAGATAGATAATAAGCAAAAAAAGCAAAAAAAAGTTCAGAAAAACATAAGATTACAAAGATGTAAGATGGGTAGAAAGGTAGCATGCCCAAAAACCATAGCAATGAATAAAAAACAAGATGGCCGCGCCCATAGAGGACCGCGTGGGTAAGTTTGCGCGATATTTTCCCCGCGAGTACGCAAAAACACAGGCGAACTCGTAATAGCGTGCCGCACACAACGCGAGATTGGCAATAGCGCACGGAACCGGAAATACGCAATGCGCACAAGATGGCCGCGCCCATGTATGACCGCATGGGTAACTTCTTGGTCGGTGCACTGCAAGCGGCTTGCGAAGACGCAAAAAAACCCGCAAACATGCAAAAAAAACAATCCGCTAATTTGCACGAATTCACGGATTGCGAGTTTGATTTAGCACGCATTTGCGCCCCGCGAATCTCGCGAAATTGCACAAAAACAAATTTTGCAAAACTGAAAGCACTTAGCAGGTGCAAAAGTTCAAGCTAATTTGTAACTATTCCCTGTAGTGCTTCCTGAGGGGCCCCTCCAGAGTTCAGTTGCCTACTTGCAACTATTCTCTGACCCTGCTCTGACCCTCAAAGCAGGGTCAGAGAATAGTTACAAGTATGGCACAATGCTCCTGTAAAAAAAATTAAACTGCAACAGGAAGCACTTAGAGCTAAGGAAGCAGGTGCCAGACTTGAAGCTCAAATTCAGTGACACATTAACCAGCCACAAATGAATTCATCTCAGTTGAGGCTGGGAAGGTGTGCTTTGCTTTCCCCCCATAATCTACAGTAGTGAACAAGAGGGTGGTAGTGGTGAACCAGAGGGTGCTGTGATAAACCAGAGGGGGACAGTGATGATCCAGAGGTTGGCAGTGGAAAACCAGAGGGTGGCAGTGATGAACCAGAGGGTGGCAGTGATGAACCAGAGGGTGGTAGTGGTGAACCAGAGGGTGGTAGTGGTGAACCAGAGGGTGGTAGTGATGAACCAGAGGATGGCAGTGGTGAACCAAAGGGTTGCAGGGATGAACCAGAGGATGCCAGTGATCAACCAGTGGGTGGCAGCCTTGAACCAGAGGGTGGCAGTGATGAACCAGAGGGTGGCAGTGATGAACCAGAGGGTGGCAGTGGTGAACCAGAGGGTGGCAGTGATGATCCAGAGGGTGGCAGTGGAAAACCTGAGGGTGGCAGTGATGAACCAGAGGGTGGCAGTGATGATCCAGAGGGTGGCAGTAATGAACCAGAGGGTGGCAGTGATGAACCAGAGGGTGGCAGTGGTGAACCACAAGGTGATGAACCAGAGGTTAGCAGTGATGAACCACAGGGTGGCAGTGATGAACCAGAGGGTGGCAGGGATGAACCAGAGGATGTCAGTGATCAACCAGAGGGTGGCAGCCTTGAACCAGAGGGTGGCAGTGATCAACCAGAGGGTGGCAGTGATGAACCAGAGGGTGGCAGTGGTGAACCAGAGGGTGGCAGTGATGATCCAGAGGGTGGCAGTGGCAAACCAGAGGGTGGCAGTGATGAGCCAGAGGGTGGCAGTGATGATCCAGAGGGTGGCAGTGGCAAACCAGAGGGTGGCAGTGATGATCCAGAGGGTGGCAGTGGTGAACCAGAGGGTGGCAGCGGTGAACCAGAGGGTGGCAGTAATAAACCAGAGGGTGGCAGTGATGAACCAGAGGGTGGCAGTGGTGAACCACAAGGTGATGAACCAGAGGATAGCAGTGATAAACCAGAAGGTGACAGTGGTGAACCAGAGGGTGGCAGTGATGATCCAGAGGGTGGCAGTGTCAAACCAGAGGGTGACAGTGATGAACCAGAGGGTCGCAGTGATGATCTAGAGGGTGGCAGTGGCAAACCAGATGGTGCTGTGAAGAACTAGAGGATGGCAGTAATCAACCAGAGGGTGGCAGTCTTGAACCAGAGGATGGCAGTGGTGAACCAGAGGGTGCTGTGATGAACGAGAGGTGGCAGTGGTGAACCAGAGGGTGGTAGTGGTGAACCAGAGGGTGACAGTTGTGAACCAGAGGGTGGCAGCGGTGAACCAGAGGGTGATGTGATGAACCAGAGGGTGGCAGTGGTGAACCAGATGGTGATAGTGATGAACCAGAGGGTGGCATTGGTGAACCAGTGGGTGGCGTGATGAACCGGAGGGTGGCTGCGATGAACCACAGGGTCACAAATAGGCTGGACACATAGAAACAACATAGTCGCGGCCGTTGCGACCACACAAGTAAGTTCGCTTTCCCGAACTTGTAAAGAACCCTCGCGAACTGGCAAAAACCCTTGCGAACGCTCAAAAAAGCCAAATTCGCAAATTTGCACGAATTCGCGGATTTTGTGAATTGCGAATTTGCTTTCGCACAAATTCGTGGACCGCGAATTCGCAAATTTCACCCATACTTAGTTAGAGGTCTGCATGGATAGTACACAGAATATTGTAGTTGTACTTGTGTTAGTGGCTAGGCCATTCCATAAGTACATGACTAGTAACTGGAATGATTACAGTGCTACAAACAAAGTGCATAGTGGATTTATAATTGCTTTGGTATTCGCAAAGTGATAGAATAAATAGATTGTGCTGGATGGTTGATTGGAGAAGTGCATGTGGACTGACAGGGGGAATCCTACACCGCATAGGTACTAACTGGGTATTTAGAAGCTCTATCAATAGTATGTACCTGGTTATAGGTCTGCATGCATAGTGCACAGAACATTGCATCTATAGTAGTGTTAGGGGCTAGGCTAATCCATAAGTACATGGCTACTATCTGGAATGATTACAGTGCTGTAAACAGAGTACATGTTGAAATTATAAGTACTTTAGTTTTGGTGTAGTGACAGGATAAGTAGATAATGCTGGATGGCTGATTAGAAAAGTGCATGGGACTGACAGCACGATTACTAGACTGCATAGGTATTAACTGGGTATTTATAGCAGGGTAACAATAGTATGTAGCTGGTTAAATGTGTGCATAGATAGTGCACAGAATATTGTAGCTGTACTTGTCTTACTAGCTAGCCAATTCCATAAGTACATAACTACTAACTAGAATGATTACAGTACTGCAAACAGAGTGGATGGTGAATGTATAAGTGCTTAGGTATTGACGGTGTGATAGGATTAGTAGATAGTGCTTAATGGGTGATTGGAGAAGTGCATGACACTGACAGCAGGATTGCTAAACTACATGGCATGCAGAGGGTGAGCTGCAGGTCGGCTAGCAGAGGAATAGCTGTGGGCCAAATACTATAGTGAAAAGTACGGGCCGTCGACTTGCAAAAAGATAGCTACGACCGGTAATTGCGGAAGAGGGAGCACGAAGGGGATATCTCGCAGAGAGAACTGCAGTATATTTCCACTGTTGGCTTGCAGAGGTACAACTGCGGGCCCGTCTCGCAGATGAGGGGCTGCGTGCCGAACAATGGTTTGTTGAGTGAGAGCTGCGAGCTGGAGGGCTGGCTCGTAGAGGAAGACCTGCCAGCTGACTGACTGGCTCGTAGAGGGAGAGCTGCAGCCCATGGGCTCGCAGAAGGAGAGCTGCGGGTCGGCTTAAACAGGACGAGATGCGGGCTTACTGCTATAGGTAAAGTTGCAGGCCGTCGGCTTGGAAATCATAGGTTTTGGACGGTGATGTAGGGAGAGGAATCGTGAAGGGGGTATCTTGGTATATTTCCAGTGTTGGATTGCAGAGCTACAACTGTGGGACTGACGGCTCACTGATGATGAGCTGTGAGCCGGCTAGTTGTTCACAGAGGGAGAGTTGCAAGCTGGCAGGTTGGCTCGTAGAGGAAGAGCTACAAGCACACCAATGGTTCGCAGAGAGAAAGCTGCAGGCCGGCGGGCTGGCTCGTGGAGAAAGATCTGTAAGTCGACTGACTGACTCGTACAGAGAGAGCTGCAGCCCTTTGGCTCATAGAGGGAGCGCTGTGGGCTGGCTCGCAGAGGAACAGCTGCGGGCAAACTGGTATAGGGATAGCTGCGGGACGGTGATGTGGAGAAAGGGATCGTGAAGGGGGTATCTCGCAGAAAGACAGAACTACGGTACATTTCCAGTGTTGGCTTGCAGAGTGTGACAGGGCGAGCCCCCTGTGTGAGATGGAGGGTCAGACTCCGGACTGGTGGTCTGCCCCCAGGATTTCACGTACCTACGTTCCCTCCCCACAGCAGCCTGGTCCTGAAGTAGCCGAGGAGTGGGAGACCGGAGATCCCGACTACTGGTGGCCAAAAGCGGAAGGAATGGAACCCTGTCCCTTTAACGAGAAGGAACCCGCAGATGCAACCTCGCCCCTTTGGAGCATCACGCCAACGTCAAAACGGGGCCGGAACCAGGAAGAGATGGACGGCGTTTCCCTGGAGGCGAGGAGAGAAGACAGGTAAGGAGGGTACCGTTATCGTGAGGAGAACGAGGCCATCATGAAGACCGGAGCCGAGACAGAGAAGCCAGGAGGCCAACGTCTTAACGCATTGCCCCGTCACATTCCCACAGGAGGTGCGTGGCTTCTACAGGTACGGGGCAGAGTGGCGGGCTGGATGGGACACCGAGCCCAACCTACTGAGTAGACTGTAGATTTGTACAGCCCCTTGTGAAGCTCTCAGCCCATATTTCCCTGTACTGCACGAGCACTGCCCCCCACGGTCCTTACTTGTACATAGGAGGAGGTTCGGGAGATGCTGGCCCTGGGGGTAATCAGGCCCTCGAAAAGCAACTGGTCCTCACCAATAGTGATGATCCCAAAACCTGATGGATCCAAAAGGTTTTGTATGGATTTCAGGGCTCTGAATGCGATCTTAAACTTCGACACATACCCTATCCCTAGGGTAGATGAACTAATAGAGAAAATAGAAGACGCTATGTACATTACCACCCTGGACCCCACGAAGGGATATTGGCAGGTGCCCCTTTGGGAGGAAGACCAGAAGAAAACGGCCTTTGTCACCGATGAAGGCCTATACGAATTTACAGTCCTACCCTTTGGCCTCCATGGGGCGCCCGCAACTTTCCAGCGCCTCATGAACCATGTCTTGCAGCCGTATCTGTCCTTCAGATCAGCTTACCTGGACGACATTGTCATTTACAGCTGGAGTTGGGAGGAACACCTACACCACATACGGATCATACTGACCGCCCTAAGACAAGCTGGTCTACACATCAATGCCAAAAAGTCTAGAGCAGCTTTTTCAAGAGTCAACTACCTGGGGTACGTTCTAGGGGATGGATACTTAGCTCCACAGACCGAAAAAGTGAAGGCAATCGAAGAGGTCCCCTTTCCGTCAAATAAAAGGGATTTGAGAGCCTTCTTGGGCCTCATAGGCTATTACAGACGCTTTATTCCCAGATTTGTGGAAATAGCCTCTCCCCTTATAGACCTGTTGCGCAAAGAAGTAAAACCCAGAGAACGGAGCCATCCCTCCCCTGACGCTCTGACTGCCTTCAAAGAACTCAAAAGCACCATGACCACTGCCCCCGTTCTAGTCTCACCGGATTTTGACAAACCCTTTCTTTTGGCCACTGATGCTTCTAATGTAGGTTGTAGGGGCTGTCCTGTCCCAGAAGGGTACTGATGGGCTTGAGCACCCAGTGCTGTATATAAGCCGGAAATTATTTCCCTGGGAGACCAGGTATTCCACCATAGAGCGTGAGTGTTTGGCCATTAAATGGGCGATAGAGAAATTCTGCTATTATTTGGAGGGTAGGCCATTCATCCTCCATACTGATCATGCCCCATTAAGTTGGATGCACCAAAATAGCAGTCATAATCCCCGTGTCCTCCGCTGGTTCCTCTCTCTACAACCATACTCTTTTTCAGTACTGCATAAAAAAGGAAAGGAAAATGAGAACGCGGATTTCCTATCCCGGGTGTTTCCTCTCCCCGATCGGGAGAGTCCGGGGGGAGGTGTGTGACAGGGTGAGCCCCCTGTGTGAGATGGAGGGCCAGACTCCAGACTGGTGGTCTGCCCCAGGGTTTCGCGTCCCTCCTTTCCCTCCCCACAGCAGCCTGGTCGTGAAGTAGCCGAGGAGTGGGAGACCGGAGATCCCGACTCCTGGTGGCCAAAAGCGGAAGGACTGGAACCCTGTCCCCTTAACGACAAGGATCTCACAGATATAACCCCGCCCCTTTGGAGCATCACGCCAACGTCAAAAGGGAGCCGGAACCAGGAAGCGACGGACGGCGTTTCCCTGGAGGTGAGGAGAGAAGACAGCGAAGGAGTGTACCAATATCGTGAGGAGAACGAGGCCATCGTGACGACCGGAGCCGAGACAGAGAAGCCAGGAGGCCAACGTCTTAACGCATCGCTCGCCACGTTCCCACGGAAGGAGCGTGGCTCCAACAGGTAGGGGGCAGAGTGGCGGGCTGGATGGGACACCGAGTCCAACCTACTGAGTAGACTGTAGATTTGTACAGCCCCTTGTAAAGCTCTCAACCCATATTTCCCTGTACTGCACGAGCACTGGCCCCACGGTCCTTACTTGTACATATTCACTTTGGCACAGGTTTTCCCTCACTCCCGGCCCTACTGTCCGAAGGTCCCAAAACCCGTTCCTAATACGTCCTTTGTCTTGTTCCTTCCATACGGCGACTCCTGACCCTGTGGGACTAGCGGACCAGAACCCCGAGGCAAGCTGGATCCCCCTCGCACGACGGTGTATGATTGAGCAGCGTTTGCCAGAGAAAGAATTACCAGCAGGAGGAGAAAGACTTGTACCCAAATAAAACCTTCACTTAAAAGCCTATATAAGCTCTCTGGCTCTGCTTCATTAGACCGTGCTTCCCGAGTCAGCCCTCCATTAGAACTGTCCGACCCGTCTCACCTCATCCTGGGACACAGAGGTACAACTGCGGGTTGGCTCGCAGAGGAAGAGCTGCGAGCCGAACAATGGTTTGCAGAGGAAGAGCTGTGGGCGGCTTGCACAGGTACAGCTACGGGCTGACTCCAATAAGGAAAGATGCGGGCCGTTGGCTTGCAAAGGCATACGTGCGGGACAGTAATGTGGAGAGACAGCTGCAGTATATTTCCAGTGTTGGCTTACAGATGTACAACTGCAGACTGCCTCGCAGGGAAAGAGCTGTGAGCCCACCAGTGGTTTGCAGAGGGAGAGCTATGGGCCAGCGGGCTGACTCGTAGAGGAAGACCTGCGAGCCAACTGGCAGGCTCGTAGAGGAACAGCTGTGGCCCGTCGGCTCGGAGAGCGAGCGCTGCGGGCCGGCTTGCACAGTAATAGCTCCGGGCCAACTACTATAGGGCAAGGTGCAGGTCATCGGCTTGCAAACGCATAGGTGCGGGACTGTGATGTGGGGAGAGGGAGCATGAAGGGGGTATCTCGTAGAGAGAGAATTGCGGTATATTTCCAGTGTGGCTTGCAGAAGTACAACTGTGAGATGGTTCACAGAGGAAGAGCTGCGAGCTGAACAATAGTTTGCGGAGGAAGAGGTATGGGGGGCGGGCTGGCTCATAGAGGAAGACCTACAAGCCGACTGGCTGAATCGTGGAGGAACAGCTGCATCCTGTGGGCTCATAAAAGGAGAGTTGCGGGCCGGCTCGCATAGGAGCAGTGGCGGGCCAACTTGTATAGGGAAAGGTGCAGGCTGTCGGCTTGCAACTCATAGGTGCAGGACAATGATGTGAAGAGAGGGAGCGTGAAGGGGGTATCTCGTGCAGAGACAACTACGGTATATTTCCAGTGTTGGCTTGCAGAGATACAACTGCGAGCTGGCTCGCAGACAAACAGCTGCGAGCCCACCAATGGTTCGCAGAGGGAGTGCTGCAAGCCAGCGGGCTGGCTCGTAGAGGAAGACCTGCGAGCCAACTGGCTGGCTCATAGAGACAGAGCTGCGGGCCGGCTCACAGAGGAACAACTGCGGGCCGAGCAGTACAGGGAGAGGTGTGGGCTGTCGACTTGGAAAGGGATAGCTGCGGGATGGTGAGATGGGGAGAGGGAGCGTGAAGGGGCTATCTCGCAGAGAGACAGCTGTGGTATATATCTAGTGTTGGTTTGCAGACGTACAACTGTGGGCCCAAAAACTTGCAGAACGAGAGCTTATTCCTAAAACCATGTAATCTTTAAAACATATGTCACGTCTGTTTTGTACCATTGAAACTGATAACCACCTTCTATATACACTACAGATCCCACGAACATGCTAATAAAAGTTTAAGTGCTATTTTTATACTAGATAAAGCTCTATTACTTAATTTTTATAAACACTACTATTGGGTGCACAAAATAAAGAATATGAGATGAGGTGAGTAAACGTAGGTGTAATTCCTAAACTTTAATTATACCATTCCTTTAATATACGTATAATCAGGGCTTTCAGTGGGATAAAAAAAATCGGTTGTCTAGAATGAGGTAGCAGTGTTCAGCACCGGTAAGATCCAGCCCACTTAACGGCCTGCGTATATTCACCACAGGGACACAAGCTAACAATTTTCATCACTTATAATAACAGTTACTTTACTAGTGTAAAAAAATAGTACAGAAAATTTACTAAAACATTGTCTTTTCTTTTTTATCTCTCACACATTGATAAAATATCTCTGGTAAAGACACGCTCCTCTCGACCTTTATTTCGTAAGAACGAGCATTAAATATTCCCTTTAGCAGCATATAATCACTAACTACTAAAATGGTGCAGTATACCCAATTGTAAAGCACAAACACTATTTAGATTATATCTTAAAGCATCATCAAATGATTCTAACCAGGCACATATACAGAAAGCAACATGTACGTTTACTTTGTCCATTTACTATCCATGCAATCTGTGCACATTTTCAACAGGTTCCCAGTATAACACCTGTCCACTTATATTCAATTGTACCTCGCAGTGAATAATATAACATCACAACCAATGCATATGTAATATTTTCAACATAACACAGTGCAATTTTATACCAATGAAACTGATTGCACCGTTCTCTATATAGTACAAACCCTACCATTACGGCAATAAACTTAGAAGTGCTATTTTTATAATACAAAGAACTGTATTATATTATTTTTATAAACTGTACCACTGGGGGCACAAAATGGTGGTGGGAGCTGGACAGAGTAAATAAAGGTGTAATTCCCAAACTTTTTATGTATCGTCCCTTTACTATAAGTATATTAACAGCTTTAAGTGGAATGAAAAATTTGACAACTGTCTGAAACGAGTGGCCGGACTACTTAAAGGCCTGCATATATTCAGCAGACATACACACTCTGACAATTACCTTCACTAATAATCACATTTACTTTAGCACTGTGAACAAAATCGTACAGAAAATATACACAGAACATTTTAATTCATTTTTTTTCTCCCACATATTTACAAAAAATGTCTTCTGAAGAAACGCTCCCCAACAACTTCCATTTCACAACAACACCAAAATCCAAAGCCTCCCAGTAACACACCAGTCTTGACTGATATTGAAATCTACCTCTCAGTATAAAAATTGAAACCACAAATTGTCCACATAAAATTTCTGGTTTGGGTTCCATCTCTGTTAAGTTAATAACACATTAATTTTCTACTCTTACCCCTTCCCCACTATTTCCACGCTAAGCATAATTTAACTTACGTTCGTAGTTGGTATGCAGATACCAAATGTCACAAAAGCATGCAATTCTTTCTTTGTCACACAGTACATGTAATGCATCACTCTCATCAAGAATGGAACAAGTAATGGTACAATTTCCCTGGTTCTCCACACATAAGTACATGTAAAGAACAAATCAGAATAGTTCCTTGATTTTTTTCAAATTGCAAAACTTCTCTCTATTGGTTATTTTTGAACTTTCCATATAAACAGTTTTTTTTAAATTTAAGAACACATACAGGTGAGAAGTTCAACGTATTCTATCAACACACTTTCTAGAACATTTTACGACACATGCAGGTTAAAAGTTCATAATTTTTCAAAACCTAACGATATTTTTTGCAACATTTTCTTGAACATTTAATGCACCTGCAAGTTAAAAGTTCACCATTGTTTTAATTTCAAGCAGTGCCTTCCAAATGCAAGTAGCAGGTGTGGCTGAACTGAGCAAATTTTCTCCTATCATATGTACTCCACGTTGAAACTGCTTTTTACTAACCAATGACAAATAAGCTTTTTGACAAACTAAAATGCACCCTACTTTTTAGTAAACAATGCTTTTCATCTCCCAATCAGTTATCGTTTTGTATGAGAAAAAAAAGTCATTCCCCATCTTTAAACATATCTCTTATTCTACGAACGGACTGCATGAGCTACAGACATCTATCCATATCTTCCAGCTATACATTCAAAATGCTAGTGTGGATCGTAGGACATAGCTATGTTTTCTAGTGCAAGAGGTATACAGAATAGAGACGTATTGACTTAGACCTAGGTTTACAAAATGTGGACATTAAATGGTTTGGACAGAGAGGATTGAACTATAACTCAACAGTGGGGACTTATCACCGACTTATTGGCACTTTAGCACATCAAAAGTGGCAAAAGAATTATCGCCCCATCCTCAAGTTGGTGCACACTGCCACATTGCCCCACAGACTGACGGTACCAACACAGTGGACAATCATCCTTACGCAGACAAAGCTGCTGGCTGTGCTGCACCTGTTGGCCTCTGATACCTTCCAACTAACAAATGCGAGAGTCGGAGGAGTCTCACAGCCAGCCCTATTAAACTTCCTCACACATCTTGAATGCATGTCTACAAAAGCAACATAGGGCCCCTGTATCCACAGCACCCGCATGTCCCAAATCGTAGTATTCCTGCACAACCATTCCCAAACCCAGCCGTTGCTTGATGCCTCTGTGCTCCAGATCCAAGATTGTAGTCACTTAAATGGGGGTGCGCCAGGTCATGAAGTCTAGTAGTCAACAGTAGTGAAAAAACCGTACTTTATTTGGAAAACATAAATTAAGAAAACAGAAGCATCAAACAACGAGTGGCATTGCCAATGGGGAACATCAACTTGTGGATCGAAATAACTGTAGATCATTCTGAAAATCCCAAAAGCCCGTATTCAGAAACCTTTTGGATAAATGAAGACAATGGTCAAGCGTTATGGTATGGTCACAAACGTAATATGGTACAATGTATTGCACTTGGACAAACCGGAATGCTTACAGGTATGACGAATCCTGCACAAAATGACCGTTACAGAAGTTTGTGTTGTCGTAACCTTCATAGGAAACAAAAGGAATGTTACAACCACACGAACTTCTGTTACAGTCTCATTATGCAGGATTTATCACACCTGTAAGCATCACGGTTTGTTTCAGCTTGATACACCTGCATGTTCACTTCACCCACACTGCGTATGGACAGGTGGAGACCAAGCAAGGGAACTACGCCATAACAGGCTTCCTGCATGTGTTGGGGGGAACTGACTGCACGCATGTACTACTTGTACCCCCTGCAGGCACTGCACACAATCACCGCAACAGAAACTACACGCATTCCAGCAATGTGCAGGCAAAACTGGACCACCGGAGCCTGAACACTAATGCCGTCGAAAACTTCTCAGGCAGTGTACATTATTCTTACATCTTTCGCAAACATCCCTACCCTGGCACCAGACCAGTCCTCTGCCTAGTGATGACTGCCCGACCTTGCACACCCAGACGTCAATTCTCAACCGGCCGCCACCGGCGTGTCTCCAAAACGCCCACCACATGCTAAAGCAACCTCCTCAGCCGTCTGTGGTTTCTGCGGCACAGGCCCCCAGCGCATCCTGCTGCACCGCGCCAAGGAGTCATGTCTGTACAGCCAGCTGCCTTTGGCGTACACGTGGTCCAGCAGAGCTCACAATTCAAATCAGATCTTGATTGGCAGGATGATGTAACGAGGCCTACGCATCATCGCAGGTTGCACACCCGCTCATCTCTGGTGGCACTAACTCAGTGCAGCTCAAGTCATCACCACGTGGGGAGGCCCGTCGGCCAAAATGCACTGGCTGCCACAAACTCTGTGCACCTCAAGCCATCACCACATGGCAGGAGGCCAGTGTCCGGCAAAGTGCTTCGACTGCCACCAACTCTGTGCACCTCAATTCATCGCCACTTTGCGGGAGGCCCGTGTCGGCCAAAGTGCCTCGGCTGCCACCAACATATTAAGCACACGGATGCACCCAGATAGAGAGTGGAAATGGCATCGAACACGTGCGCCCGGACCTTTTTATTGGCAGGGTCACATGTCCTGTGACGCCTGTGCTGCATGGGTGTGGTGTGGGTGTAAACCAGCCATGAGGGAGTGGCTGCGGCATGCTGACAATTAGACCGGTGATCAGCAGATCACTACAGGAAAGACCTGGGATATCTAGCGTTGTAGTCCCCTCTCTGTAAGCGTAAGCGGAGTGGGCTGGCTGAAACGCGCATCATTCACAACTTTACCAATATTGTGCTTTGAATCCGTACACCCATCGAGAAAGGTACACAATGGGTGTGTGACTCCACTTTTTTCCCCCAACAAAAAAAATATATATATATATTAATATTTGAGAAAACAGAAGACATTATATTATTTTAATAACAAACAAAAAAATTACAAAAACTATTTTTAGTATATTAAAAATACAAAATATCACCAAAAATAATCTAAATTACTGAACAAACCATAGGTTTAATGAACATTATAATTCGAAATTAGCATTTACAAAAACCTTAGAAATTCACTGAAAAAAACCATAGATTTCAGGGACGATATAGTTAGTTAGACATTTCTCTTCTACAAAACCATAGAAATTCCCCCGTTATAGTTAGTTCACCTAACTATAACTGGCGCCCCCAAAATGCACTGCTGATAAGGTCACATATTACATCATTCATGACCTGGTCAGTGACATTAGACACCAAGGAGGGTAGAGCGGACTGTTATTTAATCACTCTACCGGGATAGGCATCGTGGGGGTAGAATCCTCACACTGGGCGACGCATTGCGCCCAGACACTACTTCTGAGTGTCAACATGAGCCAGTACTGCTGATATATAGCTGTGGCCCCATGTGGGTTGTGTTCAATTGATCTACTAGGTACCTCTTTTTAGGGTGCTGTATTGGTGGTCACTTATACACTGTATATTCTACCTTGACTACTACCAAAAAGTGTAGGTAGATCCTCTTGGTCCTGACGAATCGCCAACAATTAGTTTTTAAGGCGAGAAACATGTTGACCTCAATCCACCAACACGCATGCTTAATATCCTTAGAGTGAAGAACAGCGTCTTTTCGAGTGGACCTCCTACCCTATTTTAATTTACTACACTTATATCCATTTTCACCTACACTGACTCCCCAAGGGCCCTCACACGCACCTCACCCGCCGGAATTAAGGAAAAAAGATCTCCGGCCAAGTAGGCCCCATCACGGGCGCATGATCGAGCTTTGCACCAACGAGCCCGATAAGGAGCAGACCCGATGATGAAGCAAGACACCTAGCTGGCTAGGTGTGTGAGGGTCTTTTTCCGAAGGAGAAAATCCTTCTCCATGTTATCCAATCCCCATGGATGCAATTGATCAGTCCACTTCAAACACTTAAACTCCTGCACTTTCTGTTAGGAACTGCATACTGGTTTTGCTTTATGGTCAGTGACATCACTGATGACATGTAGTAAACTTGGTTGCGCCACTACAGCTTAAAAGACTGTCCTCCAAACTCTCCAAACCTTGGTACAATGATAGTTTTAATAGTAATACCGAAAGAAGAAATTTAGGACCCGCCGAAAGATTGTGGCGATCTTATCCCTCTACATCTACAACAAAGGCATCACATGCTCAAAGGTCACCTTCTTCAGAAATCAACTAGAGCAAGCAAAAAACCGTCCCAAAAAACTGTTTGAACTCATCAAGTCTCAAGCTAACAGTCATCCTAATCTATCGGCACTGAGTCGAGGGACACTGCCGAACTGCGATGAATTAGCTGATTTCTTCACAGATAAGACCACTAAGATCGAAGCTGAACTACGCTCTGCCCTTGAACACCTGTCGATCAGTCTGATGAACACCCCCCTACCTACTTGGTTGGATATCACAGTCCCTGCGCAGCCTTACCTCTCCAAAAATAACGCATCCTAGAGCCTTTTCCAAACCTTGGATGAAAGCACTATACACAAAACGCTGGCTACTCTGAAACCTTCAAATCACTACAACGACCCCCTGCCATTGAACCTCTTCTCAGAAATTAGAACCTCCTTACTCCCACTTTGGACTAAGATCGTCAATGCATCACTTTGGTAAGGTGCTATTCCGGATTGGCTAAAATCGGATCAAGTTACCCCGATTCTTAAGAAACCACCTGCAGATCCCATGGACCTTCATAACTTTCGTCCAATCTCTAAAATCCCCACGTTAGCCAAGCTCCTGGAGAAATCTGTGCTCGTCCAACTCTATAACCACAGCAATCATTTCCAACTCCTGGATGATACCCAAATATACCTGAATATCGCCTCCCCTGAGGACATCAGGTCCCTCAACTTAGTCCTACTGGAAACTCAAAGCTGGCTGACACGTAACCACTTGAAGTTAAATGCTCTCAAAATGGAATTCCTCCTAATCGCACCACAGAAGAAATCTCCTGGCATCAAACAATGGTTGAATCATCTCACTGCTCTTAACTGTAGGCCGTACCTTGTTGATTCTGCAACCCCTCTGGGAATTATGTTAGACAAAAGTCTGAACATGCAGAGGCACATCAGCTCCCTCACCAAAGAAGCGCACTTCCAACTCAGCTTACTAAGGAAACTCAAACCTTATCTCCCTGCTCATGACCCAAAAGGTGGCAGTGCAAGCCTTAGTGATCTCAAAGCTGGACTATGACAGTGCAACCCTTTGCGGCCTACCTAGAGTGAAGACTGCTCCTCTTAGGGCTGCCCTCAACTCTGTTGCTTGGCTCATAACAGGCACCAAAACATACAACCATATCTCTCCAGACCTGTTGTCCCTGAACTGGCTTTCATATGAAGCTCGAATACCGTTAAAAATTGCATGCAAGGTACACAAAGCCATTCACTTCAATACCCCACTGTA
Source organism: Lissotriton vulgaris (assembly GCF_964263255.1). Lineage (NCBI taxonomy): Eukaryota > Metazoa > Chordata > Amphibia > Caudata > Salamandridae > Lissotriton > Lissotriton vulgaris. Next base: position 27,095 of record NW_028243476.1, on the reverse strand, counting down.
CCTCACTCAGAAACTGGAGCGCTCATGTGGTTCGAGAGCCTCCAGAAGTGCCAGCACTCTTATTGCTCAAACCACAACAATTCAAGAAAAGAAAAACCTACAATCGACCCTTCTCAGGTATGGCACCGAGGATTTGGAACTCCCTCCCCCCTGAAGTCAGGGTGAATCCTTCCACTGTCCTCTTCAAAAATGAAGTCAAAGTGCTCTTGATGAAGACAAAATCAGCCTCAGACTGGCTATTCCACTGGATATTGAGGTCACAGTCGCAGATTTGTGGCCCAGTTGCGAGGGTCACAAGAATGCCTTGGCCTTACATGACCGTGAATTTTTCGCTTTGTTGGTTCTGTTTTTGATTGCTTGTATCCCTCTTGATGTATAAACTGTAAAGCGCTCAGATACCTTTGGTGGTCATGTTCATGCTGTAGAAAACGTTCTAAATAAATAAATAATAAATAAAATAAAAGTTATAAGCAAACCAAACATCCATTTCCTATGGAAACCCAGTCCTAACTATATATGTAATATATATATATATATATATATATATATATATATATATATATATATATATATATATATATATATATATATATATATATATATATATATATATATATATATATACCTACTGGCGATAGCCAGTAGGTATATATAGTTAGGATTTTTTTCCTATGGGATTTTTGAAAATTCTATGTCGAATAACTTTGGCATTTGAGGACAGAATTGGCTGAAATTTTCAGGAAAATGGAACATTTTGTTTCTGAGCAGCCCCTGAAAATTTGGGGGGGTTTCGTCAAGGGGGGGCCGAGAAAAAAGGGGGGTCCCAAAACGCGTTTTTCCCATGCAATTTTCCATAGGGCGGTTGGCCTCACTTTTAGCCTGAACAGCTGAATGGATTTACACCAAACTTGGCAAAATTGTAGGGACTGGTAGCCCGATGTGCCTTTGCTATGTCTCAAGATATAGGCTCCAGTGGTTTTTACGAAAATTAACTTTGAAAAATATATATTGGGCTACATTGGGCTATATATATGTTGGATCCCAAATGTAGCCCAATGTAGCCCAATGTAGCCCAAAGATGGCCACCAGAGACAAAAAAAACAAATGTAGCCCAAATATCAGCCAGATGTAGCCCAACTATAGCCCAATGACAGAATGTCCCAGAGTGTTCTAAAGAACAACTAGAGTGCTAACAGTCCTACTTATTACAAAGGTATGGCACACCTGAAGCCATCTTGATTGGAATAAAGTGGTAACTCTTAAAACATTTAATTTAAAAAGGAACAAAATGAGGGGGTTCATTTTGCCATAGAAAGTATGATTAGCGAATATATGACAAAATCCCGCATACCATCAGTCCGCAAAAAAAATCCTGCATGTACTATTAGGCCGCAAATTAAAATAACGAAAACTTTTAGAACGAATATGCCTTTAGCATACACTAAACAACTAAACTACCCTAAACCCTAAATCACTACCCCCAGCATGACCCTACACTACACAAACAGTACAACACTACCCTAAACCCTAAAACACTACCCCCAGCATGACCCTACACTACGCAAACACTACAACACTACCCAAAACCCTAAAACACTACACCCCAGCATGACCCTACACTACGCAAACACTACAACACTACCCTAAACCCTAAAACACTACCCCCAGCATGACCCTACACTACACAAACACTACAACACAACCCTAAACTCTAAAACACTACCCCCAGCATGACCCTACACTACGCAAACACTACAACACAACCCTAAACCCTAAAACACTACCCCCAGCATGACCCTACACTACGCAAACACTACAACACTACCCTAAACCCTAAAACACTACCCCCAGCATGACCCTACACTACGCAAACACTACAACACTACCCAAAACCCTAAAACACTACACCCCAGCATGACCCTACACTACGCAAACACTACAACACTACCCTAAACCCTAAAACACTACCCCCAGCATGACCCTACACTACACAAACACTACAACACAACCCTAAACCCTAAAACACTACCCCCAGCATGACCCTACACTACGCAAACACTACAACACAACCCTAAACCCTAAAACACTACCCCCAGCATGACCCTACACTACGCAAACACTACAACACTACCCTAAACCCTAAAACACTACCCCCAGCATGACCCTACACTACGCAAACACTACAAAACTACCCAAAACCCTAAAACACTACCCCCAGCATGACCCTACACTACACAAACAGTACAACACTACCCTAAACCCTAAAACACTACCCCCAGCATGACCCTACACTACGCAAACACTACAACACTACCCAAAACCCTAAAACACTACACCCCAGCATGACCCTACACTACGCAAACACTACAACACTACCCTAAACCCTAAAACACTACCCCCAGCATGACCCTACACTACACAAACACTACAACACAACCCTAAACCCTAAAACACTACCCCCAGCATGACCCTACACTACGCAAACACTACAACACAACCCTAAACCCTAAAACACTACCCCCAGCATGACCCTACACTACGCAAACACTACAACACTACCCTAAACCCTAAAACACTACACCCCAGCATGACCCTACACTACGCAAACACTACAACACTACCCTAAACCCTAAAACATTACCCCCAGCATGACCCTACACTATGCAAACACTACAACACTACCCAAAACCCTAAAACACTACACCCCAGCATGACCCTACACTACGCAAACACTGCAATACTACCCTAAACCCTAAAACACTACCCCCAGCATGACCCTACACTACGCAAACACTACAACACTACCCAAAACCCTAAAACACTACACCCCAGCATGACCCTACACTACGCAAACACTACAACACTACCCTAAACCCTAAAACATTACCCCCAGCATGACCCTACACTATGCAAACACTACAACACTACCCAAAACCCTAAAACACTACACCCCAGCATGACCCTACACTACGCAAACACTGCAATACTACCCTAAACCCTAAAACACTACCCCCAGCATGACCCTACACTACGCAAACACTACAACACTACCCAAAACCCTAAAACACTACCCCCAGCATGACCCTACACTACGCAAACACTACAACACTACCCTAAACCCTAAAACACTACCCCCAGCATGACCCTACACTACGCAAACACTACAACACTACCCAAAACCCTAAAACACTACCCCCAGCATGACCCTACACTACGCAAACACTACAACACTACCCAAAACCCTAAAACACTACCCCCCAGCATGACCCTACACTACGCAAACACTACAACACTACCCAAAACCCTAAAACACTACCCCCAGCATGACCCTACACTACGCAAACACTACAACACTACCCAAAACCCTAAAACACTACCCCCAGCATGACCCTTCACTACGCAAACACTACAACACTACCCAAAACCCTAAAACACTACACCCCAGCATGACCCTACACTACGCAAACACTACAACACTACCCAAAACCCTAAAACACCACACCCCAGCATGACCCTACACTACGCAAACACTACAACACTACCCAAAACCCTAAAACACTAGCCCCAGCATGACCCTACACTACGCAAACACTACAACACTACCCTAAACCCTAAAATACTACACCCCAGCATGACCGTACACTACGCAAACACTACAACACTACCCAAAACCCTAAAACACTACCCCCAGCATAACCCTACACTACGCAAACACTACAACACTATCCTAAACCCTAAAACACTACGCCCAGCATGACCCTACACTACGCAAACACTACAACACTACCCTAAACCCTAAAACACTAGCCCCAGCATGACCCTACACTACGCAAACACTACAACACAACCCTAAACCCTAAAACACTACCCTCAGCATGACCCTACACTACGCAAACACTACAACACAACCCTAAACCCTAAAACACTACCCCCAGCATGACCCTACACTAAACAACCACCACAACTCTACACTACACTAACACAACACTACACTACACAACACTACACTACACTACACAATCACTAACCCACGAAAAAATTAACACAAACCCACTTACCTCTCTCGTCATCGTGGTTTTCACAACGCAAATGCATTTACCATACATGCCTTTAAAACGTAATTCTTTGTAAAGGCATGCGCGATAAATGCACATGCGTTTTGAAAAAATGCGGGATAATGGTATGCGAGGTCAATGACCTTGCGGGATAATGGTATGCGGACTGAAAGTCTGCGGGATAAATAATGCGGGAAAATGGCTGCAAACCATGATTAGCAGCAGACTTCCCTGGTGAGCACTAGCTTTACTACAGTGATCTAATGAGCAACTAGAGTGCTAACATTCAGAATTTATGGCAAATGTGTGAAACATCTGAATGCCTTCTTGATAGAACCAAAGTAAACAAGCATTGAAAATGCAATAGATCTCGCCCTCGTTTAAGTTAAAGCCATTCTGTTTGTAATGAGGTGGCTTTTTAGCTTTGCTTTTATTAGTGTTTTTAAAACTTTCATGTAAATAACATGCATATGTATGCATATATGTATATGTATGCATGCATTTATATTTATATAGATATGCAGATTATATATGTTCATATATGTATATTACCTACTGGCGATAGCCAGTGGGTATATATAGTTAGGATTTTTTCTCTATGGGATTTCTGAAAATTCTATGTCTAATAACTTTGGCGTTTGTGGACGGAATTGGCTGAAATTTTCAGGAAAATGGCACATTTCGTTTTTGAGCAGCCCCTGAAAATTTGGGGGGGTTTCCTCAAGGGGGGGCCGAGAAACAAGGGGGGTCCCAAAACACGTTTTTCCCATTCATTTTTCCATAGGGCGGTTGGACTCACTTTTAGCTCGAACGGCTGAATAGATTTACATGAAACTTGGCAAAATTGTAGATATGGTTTGCCCGACGTGCCTTTGCTATGTCTCAATATATGTGCTCCAGTGGATTTTGAGAAATTAACGTTTAAAAAAATATATATATCTGTGACAGCGCTCCGATTAGCGCCCCGGTTTGCGTACCTGACGCGTAACGGAACTTCACGAAGCGAAGCTGATTGGCTCTCCGGTGTCTGTCAACATTCTAAACAGTCCGGAGGGGCCGCCATCTTGTCTCTCGGTACGATCGAGAGACAAGATGTGGTGAAAAATGAAGGGGGAAATGAAGGAAAAGGGGCAAGGTAGACCACTCCTGACCCCCTAGGATTGATGAGGGGGATATTAAAGTGTCCCACGGGGCAAAAAAAATAATAATAATTTTTTTGCGATTTTACGCCGTAGAGGCGCATCCCGGTACGCGAACCGGGCAGCTCACTGGGCAGCTAACCGGGCAGCTAACCGGCAGCGTAGCTGTCAAAATTGTAAACAGTCCGGAGTGGCCGCCATCTTGTCTCTCGGTAGGTTCGAGAGACAAGATGTGGTGAAAAAAGAAGGGGGAAATGAAGGAAAGGGGGCAAGGGGGCAAGGTAAACCCCTCCTGACCCCCTAGGATTGATGAGGGGGATATTAAAGTCCCCCGCGATTTTTCGCGGTAGAGGCGCTTCCCGGTACGCGAACCGGGCAGCTAACCGGCAGCGTAACGGGAGTCCGCCATCTTGTGTTTTTGGAGCGTCCGGTTCGCGTACCGGGTAGCGTCCCGGTAAGCGTAACAAGGGGAAAACCAAGAGAAACAGTAAAACAAAAAATTAAGGGAATAGATTTCCCGCAAACTTGACTTTGTAGGGACTGTTTGTTTGATGTGCCTTTGCAAGGCCTCAAGATATGTGCACGTGTGGATTTTGTCTAATTAAGGTTAAAAAAAATATATATATTTGTAAGCGTGCTCCGGCATGCTTACGTTACGGGTTTTGTTTGCGCTGCAGAGCCGATACGTCACGGTTATGCGACGCGTCATGAGGCGTCTCACGTGGCTACGTGATACGTCACGTAATAAAGAATATATTTTACAGCTATAGATATTAGCTTTTAAAAAACCAATGAAATTCACTGAAAAAACCATAGGTTATAGACCATATATAGTTAGGAATTTGCATTTACAAAACCTTCAAAATTCACTGAAAAAACCATAGGTTAGAGACCATATATAGTTAGCTGGACATTTTATTGACATAAAACCAATGAAATTCCATATATAGTTAGTTGCACTAACTATATATCGCGCACCCGCAATCCACTGCTGATGATGTCACATATTACATCATTCATGACATGGTCAGTGACATCACTGATGACATCACTGATGACATCTCAAATGACATCACTGATGACATCACTGATGACATCTCAAATGACATCACTGATGACATCATGACACACCAATACCAGTTACTACATACGCACTCACTGATTCCTACGTCTACACACGCATTCACTCATTCACCCATACAATCACTCATACATACAGTCACTCATTATTACAACACTATCATATGCACTCATACACCTATGCAGACACTCACACACTGCCACTCATCCATGGAGTTACTCACACATCTAGTCAGTCCTGAAAAGAATCAATCACACTTCCATTTCCTCATCTATACAGTTAAACACAGAACACCATACTTCAGTGACATCACTGATGACATCACTGATGACATCTCAAATGACATCACTGATGACATCATGACACACCAATACCAGTTACTACATACGCACTCACTGATTCCTACGTCTACACACACATTCACTCATTCACCCATACAATCACTCATACATACAGTCACTCATTATTACAAGACTATCATATGCACTCATACACCTAGTCAGTCCTGTGAAGAATCAATCACACTTCGATTTCCTCATCTATACAGTTAAACACAGAACACCATACTTTTCACACATATACTAACACATACTTACTCTCTTATACAATCACTGATACAAGTACACATTGATATGCACAGAGTCACACACCTCCCAGCCAGCCACACACACACTCAGTCTTCCATACATCCACTCATTCTTCAATATGTAAAACATAATTAAACTTTACAAAAACACACAGACACTAGATGATGTCATCAGTGATGTCATTTGAGATGTCATCAGTGATGTCATCAGTGATGTCATTTGAGATGTCATCAGTGATGTCATCAGTGATGTCACTGACCATGTCATGAATGATGTAATATGTGACATCATCAGCAGTGGATTGCGGGTGCGCTATATATAGTTAGTGCAACTAACTATATATGGAATTTCATTGGTTTTATGTCAATAAAATGTCCAGCTAACTATATATGGTCTCTAACCTATGGTTTTTTCAGTGAATATATATATATATATATATATATATATATATATATATATATATATATATATATATATATATATATATATATATATATATATATATATATTCACTGAAAAAACCATAGGTTAGAGACCATATATAGTTAGGAATTAGTATTTACAAAACCTTAAAAATTCACTGAAAAAACCATAGGTTATAGACCATATATAGTTAGGGATTAGCATTTACAAAACCTTATTTTACTCGCACAAAACCATTGAAATTCACATATATAGTTAGTTGCACTAACTATATATCGCGCACCCGCAATCCACTGCTGATGATGTCACATATTACATCATACATGACATGGTGAGTGACATCACTGATGACATCACTGATGACATCTCAAATGACATCACTGATGACATCTCATTCGACATTACTCATCACATCACTGATGATATCATTCATGTGATAATACGATGACCCTCTTCAGATTGTAATATAACCTTAGATACAATCAGTGTAAACAGACACTCACAGACTGTCACTCATCCATGGAGTTACTCACACACCTAGTCAGTCATGCAAACAATCAATCACACCTCCATTTCCTCAACTATACAGTTATACACACCTTACTTATTCAAACATATACTAACACATATTTACTCTTTTATACAATTCCTGATACAAGCTCACAATGATCCATACAGCCACTCACACATTCACTGGCTCTTATCCACAGTTATTTATATATGTCAACTCTCACATGTACTGTGTTTTACATATATACTTACTTTGACATGTAGCACTGAGATATCCATTCACTCACCAATACACTCATGCACACAGTCAACCGCCCATACAGCTGTTTCCACATGCACTTTTGAACCCATACATCTAGTGAATCAACTGCTCACACATCTATGCACAGAGTCATACACCTCCCAGCCACCCACACACACACTCAGTCTCCCATAAAAATACTTGGGCAACCAATCAATAACCCATATAGTTATTCATATAGCTACTGATCAACACATGCAGCAGTTTACAGAACAACAGATATAATGTTGCACAAATTAAGACTGTTTAGTCACTAACCCATGCACTCAGTGAGACACATTTAATCACTCTCTCATACAGTCAGTCATGCACCTACTAAATCCTTCATCCAGACACTTATACATCCACTCATTCTTAAATATGTAAGACATATTTTAACTTTACAGAAACATACAGTCACTGGATGATGTCATCAGTGATGTCATCAGTGATGTCACTGACCATGTCATGAATGATGTAATATGTGACATCATCAGCAGTGGATTGCGGGTGCGCGATATATAGTTAGTGCAACTAACTATATATGTGAATTTCAATGGTTTTGTGCGAGTAAAATAAGGTTTTGTAAATGCTAATCCCTAACTATATATGCTCTATAACCTATGGTTTTTTCAGTGAATATATATATATATATATATATATATATATATATATATATATATATATATATATATATATATATATATATATATATTCACAGAAAAAACCATAGGTTATACTCCATATATAGTTAGGAATTTGCATTTACAAAACCTTGAATATTCAATGAAAAAACCATTGGTTTTAGGCCATATATAGTTAGGGATTTGCATTTAGAAAACCTTATTTTACTCGCATAAAACCATTGAAATTCCATATATAGTTATAAGCGCTAACTATATATCGCGCACCCGCAATCCACTGCTGATGATGTCACATATTACATCATTCATGACATGGTTAGTGACATCACTGATGACATCACTGATGACATCTCAAATGACATCACTGATGACATCACTGATTACAACATCCAGTGACTGTATGTTTCTGTAAAGTTAAAATATGTTTTACATATTGATGAATGTGTGGATATATAAGTGTCTGGATGAAGGATTTACTAGATGCATGACTGACTGATTGAGTGAGTGATTAAATGTGTCTCACTGAGTGCATGGGTTAGTGACTAAACTGTTTTAATTTGTGCATCATTATATCTGTTGTTCTACAAACTGCTGCATATGTTGATCAGTAGCTATATGAGTAACTGTATGGGTTGATTGGTTGCCCAAGTATTTGTATGGGAAACTGAGTGTGTGTGTATGGGTGGCTGGAAGGTGTGTGACTCTGTACATAGATGTGTGAGTAGTTGATTCACTATATGTATAGATTCAAAACTGCATGTGGAAACAGCTGTATGGGCGGTTGACTGTGCATGAGTGTATTAGTGAGTGAATGGATATCTCAGTGCTACATGTCAAATTAAGTACATATGTAAAACACAGTACATGTGAGAGTTGACATCTATAAATAACTGTGCATAAGAGCTAGTGAATGTGTGAGTGGCTGTATGGATCATTGTGAACATGTATCAGAGATTGTATAAGAGAGTAAAGTAAATATGTGTTAGTATATGTTTGAATAAGTAAGGTGTGTATAACTGTATAGTTGAGAAAATGGAGGTGTGATTGATTTTTGGCATAACTGACTAGGTGTGTGAGTAACTCCATGGATGAGTGACTGTCTGTTTACACTGATTGTATCTAAGGTTATATTAGAGTCTGAAGAGGTTCATGGTATTATCACATGAATGATATCATCAGTGATGTGATCAGTCATGTCAAATGAGATGTTATCAGTGATGTCATCAGTGATGTCATTTGAGATGTCATCAGTGATGTCATCAGTGATGTCACTAACCATGTCATGAATGATGTAATATGTGACATCATCAGCAGTGGATTGCGGGTGCGCGATATATAGTTAGCGCTTATAACTATATATGGAATTTCAATGGTTTTATGCGAGTAAAATAAGGTTTTCTAAATGCAAATCCCTAACTATATATGGCCTAAAACCAATGGTTTTTTCATTGAATATTCAAGGTTTTGTAAATGCAAATTCCTAACTATATATGGAGTATAACCTATGGTTTTTTCTGTGAATTTCAATGTTTTTTTAATAGCAAACATCAAAAGCTGTCAAATGTCAAGTACGTGATAGGTAAAAACGTTTTCGTGTTTATGCACGCTGATGTGCTTTGAACGCTGCCCCCCCCCCCCACTCCCCTCTTTTCTCTTAGTAGTACTCTCTCTTTGCAGATAGTGAACGGTAGTTAACGCAGACCTTTACCCCTGTTGTAATCCGTCGTACCTGCTTGTCTCTCCATTTGATTGATTATTATCCAAGCATTTACTGTTTTACAATTGGTTCTCTTTGGATCATTCTCTATTTACAAACAAGCACAAAGTCGCAATACTCTGTTTAGTCTTTGCAGATAGTGAAAAATCGTGTAAAAAAATAAAAGTAATCGAGCAAAATCAGTAGACCACTAATTCGATCTCTTTTTAACCTCGGTAAAATACAAACATTAGGAATAACCCTTCATGAGAAATACGAAAATAGTGAAATGAATTGAGCTCCACACCATGAGGGCTGCAAAACAGCTCGACTCCGCCACCCACACCGCCAAAAATAACGGCAAACCCTATGCAAATATTATAAATATACACAACACACCACCAAAGAAACAGAATAAAACATTTTATTAAATAACTATTTACATAACTATTTTATACTTTTTATTGCCCGATCCGGCTAGCTCAATCGATCGAGCATGAAAGTGATGCACTGATAACAAGCGTTGAGAGTTTGTAGAATGATGTCTTCAGATTTTCCACATACAGTGTAGTGGCGCGAACTGGCAGGGGGCGTTTGGATTCTACCCCTTCTCCAAATAAGATTTTCATACGTGAATGTTCGTTCATGCTTTTTGTCCCAGAGTTGCTTCCATGTCACTGCCTTACATAAATGGCATAAGTCCTGGTTATTGAGTGCCATACTTCAGAGTTCTAAGCAGTTCTTGTAACACTGTTTAAACCTTATTTGCACCTGCTGCAGCTTCACTATTCAAAGTAGTGGGGTCCATTTGTGGACCTGACTGCATTGGAAAACAATGTGATACGGTGCCTCCCTAAACCGCTTGACGGAGGCTCCCGAGGGGCGGTGAGATGGCGCGGACTGAGAGGGGGCGCTTGGCTCCTGCCCCCTCCCCAAGTCGTGTTGCCCTGGTGAGGCCTGAGATCGCCCCCGGCATAGGTGGCCGGCTCCCGGGGTCCGGCGGAATTTTTTCCCTTTTGAAGAATCTTTCATTCTGGACCTTGTCCCACAATCCGTTTCACCTGAAGACACGCTGTCGCAGGGCGCCCCTTTACCGTTTTAGTTGCCATTCCGCCCGCTTTTGGTACTCTGTGCCTCTTCCGCCATTCAGCTGTTTACCGCTCGCTCTTGCGACTACAACGTCTCGCTCACCATGTAGTTGAGGTGCTCCCGCTCTTAAGATTTAACCGAACTTTTTGGACTGCTGAAAGCGGTGGAATTCCGACCGCTGGTTGGTGGAGACATTTTGACTATATTCTGCACCTGCATTGTCGCGTAATGCGTCATATGACGCGACGCGTTAGCGCACCCGGATGTGCTCCGGTGCGCAAGGCGCAGCTTCCCGGAAACGATCCAGAGCGCGCCGCGCAGCGCGTAACGTAAGCATAACAGGTCATGTGACTTGTTAATAAAACTTTTCATTGGTTCATTTTACTTTTCTTTTCCTAATTATGTAAGACTAGGTCATGTGACCTAAAAATAACACTTTTCATTGGATTAAAACATTTTTTTTCCCCAAACGATAAAAGCCCCACCTTGTTTCTGGATGTTTCAGACTGAACCTGGCGTCACCATGAGAGCACCACCATCTCGTAGCTCCGTCGTGGCCATTCCGCAAGCAATCATGGCAGCCGCTCCCCACCGGAAGCCTGCGGGAGTCGAGGGCCCCCAAGACTTTTGTACAATCTTCAAGGCTGAGGGGACGCTTTCGAGAATGGAACCCAAGCCCTGGCAGACAAGCGTCCGAGTTCCAAGGTGTCCCAGGGCCATTTTACTGGACCAGGCCCAAATCCGAAGAGCCGGCCGCCATTTTAAGAGTCCTGTGGAAGCCGCCTACCGCTGCACCGCAAGAGTGGGAGCAACTCAACTACATGGTGAGCGAGACGCTGTAGCCGTAAGAGCGGGCGGTAAACAGCTGAATGGCGGATGAGGCACAGTGTAGCAAAAGCGGGCGGAATGGCGACTGAAACGATAAAGGGGCGCCCCACTACAGCAGACGAGCCTCCGCCATGTGCTTCAAAACTGCATATGTATCTCGTGATATCAAGGTTGGGCAACCAGTACACAACAAGCAGTTACGAGTCCCATTTACACCGGCGCCATTTTGGGCGCGGCCGGGCAGGTCCAGGATCTACTGAAACATAAAAAATGAGGCTGACGTCTCTGAAGCAGTTCACGAACAGCAGGACATAGCAAATAAACATGAACTCTCTAAAGCTGTTAACTCACTGCAGAACAAAACAAGTGAACCTGAAACCTCTGGAATAATTGTCGCTCAAAAGAACAACACACAAAACTCTGTAGAGCCTGAAGAAAAAAAACCAGAAGGGCACTGTAGTTTCAGACACACTTAACACTAATGACGAAACAAAGATATCGTCTGTTTATAAAGCAGTTATCATCTTGACAGAATTGACAAAGAAGTGTACAGACACCAATGCATCAGCATTCTCGGAGATAACATCTTAAGGAACAAAGAAAGACCTGTTCACTCTTGACACCCCAGGTGCTGTGTATATTGCACTATAGTGCTGCATCGACAAAACGGTCAACCCTATTGATGTGGATTTTTCATTATTGATTATTGTAAAGAAATGGCGACTCCCCCCTTTAGCAGATTAGCTAAATGTTTGCGTAATTTAGACATAAAAGTTATATTATTGTTGTTGTTGTTGTTATCGTTATAGTTCTGGTTAATTTAAAAAAATGGTTAAATATATTTACAGTTTTTGTTGCGTTCGTTATATTTAAATATTAATAAAGTTTTAAAATGTAACTGTCTTGGAGTACTATATTTTTTAAAAAAATCGGGTGAATGGGGCCTTGAATCGGGTTATTGTCATGTGTGGGCTTTGCAAGTGTACTGCTACAAGATCGGACATTTCAAACTCAAATGCACGTTCATTTTCTTACCTTTCCGAAACATGGAGCGCAATAGCAGGCAGAGAAAGGGTGATGCACGTGTTGAACACTGCCTGGCCTGCAAATTGTGCCAGTGCCCCCCCCGCCCGAGTACTTCACAAATCTTTAAAAGACCATGCGCTTGTTCAATGGGAAGTGGATAACATGGCTAAGAGCATTTGCTGACTAATGCATGAATATCGCTGACTTCTCAGCGATATTCATGCATTGCGGCCGTTTTTTATCGCATTTGCGATAAACCTTGCTAATAGCAAGGTTTATGTGCGATAAAATTCGCCGAAGTGCGGCGATAATTATTGTCTCTAAACAAGTTAGAGACAAAAATTACCGCTAGTTGTTGGTAATATGCCCCCGCATTTTTCCTTGCAGGAATCGAGAAGCGAAAGACTAGCACTGAAATCAGTAGTCTCACACCTGAATCGGGAGGGTTGGCATGTCTGGATACTCTACAGCTGGAGCCATACACTACATCCGCAGGGCTAGGTGATAGCCTAGGTCCGGCCTGGACAATCGGACACAGAGGAAGAGAAGTGTCAGAGGGTGCGGTAGTGAATAGGGTGAAAGGGAGGTGTCGAACGGGCACAGGGTGTGATTCTCAGAGAAGAGCAGCGCAGATGGGGGAAGTATATGGCCCATGCATGAGAGAGAGAGAGCGGGGGTGACCATTGCGTGGGGGAGATGCGTGCGAGGGTGGGGAGCCATGCTGAGAATCGACGGCGTGCAGAGAGTGGGTCTGGTCAAGGCATCTAAAATAGCTGCCGTGCACGACAAAATTGTGGCATTGGACAAAAACGCAAGATGGCGCAGACAATGTTTATCAATAAGGATTCATTTATAACAAAATATTTACTCGCAGTGACAAAATGGTGTTCAACACTTCCTGATTTCCATCGAATCGAACGTTAACAAACGTCACGCAGCAAAAAAAAAAAAAAAAAAAAAAAAAAACCACGCACAGAGCGGTTTTTAGCCATGTTATCCAATGGAAGGTGGATAACATGGCTAAGAGCATTTGCTGGATAATGCATGAATATCGCTGACTTTTCAGCGATATTCATGCATTGTGGCCGATGTGCGGCGATAATTTTTGACTCTAAACAATTAAAACGAAGCACAAAATGGCGAATTCCCGTTTCGCTACCAGTTTGCGGCCCAGTTCGCGGCCCGAGAAGCGCTTCTACCGTGAAAAATCATTCTTTTTTATTTTCCCCACGGGACCCTTTAATAACCCCAACAACAATCCTAGGGGGTCAAGAGGGGTATACCTTGCACCCTTTCAATAAATTCCCCCTTTGTTTTTCACCTCTTCTCTCTCGATCCTACCGAGAGATAAGATGGCGGCCGCTCCGGACTGTTTAGAATGTTGACAGACACCGGAGAGCCAATCAGCTTTCTGTTATCCAATGGAAGGTGGATAACATGGCTAAGAGCATTTGCTCGATAATGCATGAATATCGCTGACTTTTCAACGATATTCATGCATTGTGGCCGATGTGCGGCGATAATTTTTGTCTCTAAACAATTAAAACGTAGCACAAAATGGCGAATTCCCGTTTCGCTACCAGTTTGCGGCCCAGTTCGCGGCCCGGGAAACGCTTCTACCGTGAAAAATCATTCTTTTTTATTTTCCCCACGGGACCCTTTAATAACCCCAACAACAATCCTAGGGGGTCAAGAGGGGTATACCTTGCACCCTTTCAATAAATTCCCCCTTCGTTTTTCACCTCTTCTCTCTCGATCCTACCGAGAGATAAGATGGCGGCCGCTCCGGACTGTTTAGAATGTTGACAGACACCGGAGAGCCAATCAGCTTTCTGCGCGCAAAGTTCCGTTTCGCGAAAAGTAAGCGGACCGGATCGCTGCCCGGAGCGCTGTTACAGATATATATCTTGGTTTGAACGTTAATTTCTCAAAAACTACTGGAGCACATATATTGAGACCTAGCAAAGGCACATCGGGCTAACAGTCCCTACAATTTTGCCAAGTTTCGTGCAAATCCATTCAGCCGTTCGAGCTAAAAGTGAGTCCAACCGCCCTATGGAAAACTCAATGCAAAAAACGCGTTTTGGGACCCCCCTTTTTTCTCAGCCCCCCCTTGACGAAACCCCACCAAATTTTCAGGGGCTGCTCAGAAACAAAATGTGCCATTTTCCTGAAAATTTCAGCCGATTCCGTCCACAAACGCCAAAGTTATTAGACATAGAATTTTCAAAAGTCCCATAGGGAATTAATCCTAACTATATATACCTACTGGCTATTGCCAGTAGGTAATATATATATATATATATATATATAGGTCGACTAACACTTAAAAACTCCCTCTCTGCTTCTGTCTCCCTTACAGAACGGGTGCTACTCCACAGGGACGAGTACCTGTAACAATGCTATAACTGTCCATGCGCAATAAGGAGCCAGTTTGTAACTTTCTTTTGTTTTTTAAATTGTTGAAATTAACTATTCAGACTGATACCTCGCTTAGTTATAATTTCAAATTCTTTAGGTTATTTTTCACTTGTGCAAATACTGCGGTTCGGGGTGACATTAATAAATAAGTGCCTTTTTACTAGAGCCTCAGCCAACCAACGAAGGGGAGGGGGGATGACCAAGGTCAAAGGAGGAAGAGGCTACTGGGGCAATTAGCAAGTAAATAACAGTTCTTAATGACAGCTGATGAATGTGTTAACACTAGAAAGATATTCCTTGCTTGCCCCTAAGCCCAGACCCCAACCCCTAACCGCCACACTAAATTTGTATCTCTTCCTCTTGGTCATTTAAATCAATGGGTAGAGGAGGTATGTTGCTTACCTGTGCCCATTACCTCCTGTGTTGTGTGTGTCTGGGCATGCTGTCCTTGATTGTGCCACATTTCTCCCACACTGTATTCCTAATTGTCTTGTAATGCTGTCCCTTGGACAGTCCATTGAGCTTTATGTTAGTGGTGGAAATGGGCTTCTTTATTTTCACTGGCCACTGTCTTGCCATGAGCTGATCTGTAAGGTACAATTGTCTTCCCTTCATGTTGGTCAGTTCATTCGTAGTTGTACTTTGCAGAAAGATTTGTAGACTCTGATGCCAAATAATTCACAAGCATCTATCTGTTTCAGTCTCAGTCTTGTCATCTGCAGGCAATAAAAAATAAGAATGAAGATAGTCAGACTTGGCATTTCTAATCAATGCAATGCAAGTCATTGTAACAACATGACTGTTAGAGCGCAAATTTCTCTCTTTCATTTGTAGGTGTGCATTATAATCATGGGTAGTCCGCACCTACATGTAATCCTTTATTGTATTAACTTAGGCCATTAAAATATGAACTGTAATAACATGAAAGGTCACATGTTAGGGATAATTTCAATGTAAACATGAATAAGCTAACGTTGCACTATGGGTGGTTATTTGAAAACATTAACGTGCAGAATTTGTACTTGTCAGCGATAAGTATTTACAAAATGTATGTGCTTATGTAACGTGTTAACTTAGATGTGCTCAGTAATAATGTTCATTTTATATGTGTAATTTCATGAGGACTTCTGCTGTTTATGTTGACCGATTTCGGTTGGCCTGAATTTTCTTTTTCCCCTAGAAGGTCTTGCATTGGATTTTTTCGAGAATTCCAAGTACATGATGGATTTGTCCTTTCTTGCGATTCTGCTGTAGGTTGAAAACTCATCCTTGTTAGCTAGAATAATGTCTTTGTTTTAGGGGCTAGGCCCAGGGAGGAGAGGATACATTGAATGCCGATACAGATAATAAAGAACTGTTATACCTTCTCATCGGAGTAAACCTGGGAATCAAGGTCATCTTGCCGAAGCCTTGGGGCATCGCTGCCATATAAAAAACTACCTACAAGGAGGTGGCTTGCCTGGATGGTGGAATGCTGCAATGCATCTTGGGATGCTACCTGTGAGAGTGAAGTATCGAAGTTAGGGACAGTGTCTGGAAACTTCTGCCTTAC
The DNA here is from genome assembly GCF_964263255.1 of Lissotriton vulgaris. Taxonomy (NCBI): domain Eukaryota; kingdom Metazoa; phylum Chordata; class Amphibia; order Caudata; family Salamandridae; genus Lissotriton; species Lissotriton vulgaris. The sequence goes on along the minus strand of NW_028243476.1, from coordinate 9,764 downwards.
GAGAGAGAGAGCATCTTAGAATGAGCTCTGCAGCTTCATGCTATTTGACTCATCTAAACGCGAAGACACTTCTCAGGAAGACTTCACACACTGACACCTTTATAGATGTTGTCTTGAGACATGCTAAGTAGGGATGTCACGCTAGTGTTAGTGTAGGGATAGACAAATGGTTTATACCCACAAGCTTCCAATGAAGGGGAATCTCAATGTCTGTGCTATTATCTTCTGTATTCTGGTCCTCAAACTGATTATTCTGTGCATGTTGCACAGCCTTAACTTCACTTGTAGGTTTGGCTTATATTAGTTCCAATGTATTTTACTCCCTTATCTTGAGGTGCTTGTTTGTCCACCTGTTCTTGGCTTTGTAATCAACTAACTAAATCTAATTGGGAGTCTGTGATTCTTCTGAGTTATAGTTTATTGTAACTGTATGATTGATTGGCTAACCATTTTCTCACTATCACGCTTTCATGCTGATAAAAAGAGTCATCAGCATGAGGTTCCAGAGTAGGTCTAGAATGTGGAACCTGGCACCTTCACACCCATATGTAAACAAATAGTTTGTTAGATTGGGCACTAGGGATCCAGAGGAAGACGGCCGAAAATCAATTAGATTAATAAAAACATACAAATAGCCATACCCCAAAAGGCTCAATCCTAGAGGTAGGTCATGTGATAAAAAATGTTTTCTCAAAAATGGAAAAAACATACCTGGCGTCCCTCCAGGACTCAGGGGACTCTGATGGAAGCCAGATTAAAACGGGCAAGAAATGATTACGCTAACTAAAAGTTATATCAGTCCTGACCAACCGCCTACTGCAACCAGCTCACAAACACTGCATAAGAACAGGCAACAGAAATAGAAAAACAGAATCGAGCATAAATATCTGTGAACTCCTAAAGTGTCATAAAGTGTCACAAAGTATACAATGCTCCCAGAACAAGGCATTTAAAAATGGAAAAAAGACAATGCTCAGCACCCTCTTAGCATCTCATAATTATCTCACAAAATGTAAAAACGTTCAAATGCATTGGTTAATTCTGATATTTTTATAGCAAAGTCCAGAGTCTTAAATTTTGGGAAAACATCTACATTATTGTTCTCAATACTTTTTAGAAATCGACTGTGGATTGTGGTGCAAAGAGATGTCGTCTTTTAATAGTGTCCTAAAATATTTATAATCAATAAACACTCACACACACTGGTGAAAAGGCCGGGCCCATAAGTTCTAGACCTGATCAAGAGTCACACTACAATGGTTCTTTTTCGAAGCAGGGAAGTGTAAAGGGGAGAAAAATTGTTAGGAAACAGTCAATTAGCCAGTAATTATCTTTGATACATAATAACCCACAAATAACTATTTGAGTTTAGTTCGTTTAATACAAAGCCAAAAATAACTGGACATAGGGACACCTCAATATGAGGGTATAGAAATACAAAGGAATAAGCATGAAGCCAAATCTACGCATCCATACTATAAGGTGCAGCATGAACAAAACAATCAATTCAAGAAGTAGAATACAGAAAATCAGGAAGCATGAGTCCAAATTTCCCTTCATTGAGGGTTGGTGAGTGAAAAGCATTAATTCCATCCCTGCTCTAACACTAAGGTGGGATACCTACATAAGCATTCCCAAGGAAACAGATAAAAAGTGTCAGTGTGTGGAGTGTTTCTAAGAAGTCTCTCCCTTATCAATGGGTCAAGTAGCATTGAGCCACTATCGCAAAGAAAGAGCTTTTTCTGAGATGCTCTCTCTCTGAAGGCAAGAAAGAAATGGGGCTCTTTCCCTAGTTCCATCAATCAATTATCCACAGGTAACACTCCCATAATGCATCTGGCATCACACCATCCACTCTGGGTACAGTCTTGAATATACTTTTTCATGATGTTGTCCTTGTACCTTTCGTGCAACAATTTGTTCATAGTTTCCAGACCTTCTCCTGTGTGAATCATAATGTCCTTCCTTTATTAACCCAAGTCACATGATTGTAACTTCTTCCCTCCTTGCCAAGCTAGGAAAACAAAGCCAGTATTCTGTCTAAAAGAGTGCTTCTTCACCTGTAATACAAAAACGTGAGAAAGAACAGATTCGACAACACACATGAAATTCAACTATTAATTCTAAAGCGAGAGTTGTCATGGACTTGCATGTCAGGCCTGCAATTTCAGCTAACATAAGAAAGCACCATGTAAGCTTTACGAATTCACATAAACATTAATGCAATTTCAGTTAAAGCATTTACCTACATTGAAATGTTGTAATTAATAAACACATTTAGTACATGAATAATTATCAATTTCACAACACAAGTTCTTCATGTTAACGTTTTCTGCTAGTTACATACATTTTCTGCGTTAATTCTCCACAACACTTAATTGCCTAAAATATGTCACTTATTCATGGTGATACATTTCACAATTCTGGCACTTCATGTTAATACAGCGTATGATTATATGTGGGTGTGCTCTACACATGATGCACACCTACAAATAAAATGAGATTTCCACTCCATCACTCGTTTCATAAAATGGTGGATGAGCACATGGCTTGGCAAGGCATGTGAGAACAAAGACACTATGGCTGAGTATGAGGCACATGCTTGTTTCACAAAATGTTGTTATGTTATATTATTGTAACTTGTTAAGCTCACAAATACCCTATGGTGTCTTGCCACTGAAGCTCAGAAGATCACAACTGGAGGGGGAATCTAGTTCTTAAAAAGACACGTTTTGGGCTCCTTTCTAAAGGATATCAATTAGTCCGAGGATCTAATATGCAGGGAAAGTGTTTCCCATAGCTTAGCTGTTATGCAAATCAGCCTTCGACCAAACCAGTTCATTTTTTCAAATCTGGGAGTACCCATAAGTTTGGCTCCAGCAGAGCATAGAAGTCTGGTGGGCTGGTACCATTTATAGCGATTTCTGAGAAAGTCAGGGCCGAATTATTTAAGGCTTTGTAAGCAAGACATAAGGCCTTGAACTTAATGCGGCTTACCACTGGAAGCCAATTCAATCTTCGAATTTATTTTGAAATTTGGGTAAACCTAACAAAACTATGGAGGCTGCATTTTGTACCACCTGCAGTTTTTTTAAGTGTTGACTTTTGGATAGTCAAACAAAGACCATTACAGTAATCTAATTTAGATAACACTGATACTGTCATAATAGTCTTCCTAGTATTGTCTGACAGATAAGGAATATTTTTCTTTATTTTCCTAATTATACAAAAGGAGAAGGGGACATTGCATTGATTCAATTTGCATATGTCAATTTATTGTCCATCAGCACGCCCAAATTGATGGCTTTAGTTAACGGTTTAGGGAGCTCACCTAACTAGAAGGGCCAGCAAGAGGGGTCCCTAGTTGGAGAGAGGCTGCCAAATATTATAACCTCAGTTTTTTAGAGTTATGCTTTAATGAGTGCTTGCTTATCCAGGCGCTTATCTCCTGCATGCAATCTTGAAAACGTAACGAGGTAGATGGTTCATTTTTGAGCGCTGAGACCACAATTTGTGTGTCCTCAGCATAAAAAGTCAGGGCGAAGCCAAAGTTTTGAATCAATGGCGCTAACTCAGACATGTAAACATTAAATAAAGTCAAACTGAGGGAAGAGACTTGTGGAACTCCCAACGGCAAAGAATAAGGGGAGATTGAAATTGATCCACAGCTACTGATTGTTTTCTGTCAGCTAAAAAAGAATGGAGCAGCACAAGGGCTAAAGCCATGATGCCTAGTGCTCTCAGACGTTGTCTCAGCAACCACTGATCCACAGTATCGAGAGCCAGTGATAGGTCGAGGAGAACCAGGGCTGCTGCACCAACCTTGTCCATCACAGCCTTTAGCCCCTCAGTAGCTTTAATAAGCGAGGTCTCCTTAATGTGTTCCGAATGAAAGCCAAATTTAGTAGGGTCAAGGAGTCAGTTATCCTGAATGCGTTGAGCCAGCTGTTGGTTTATAGATTTCTTCACTAATTTAGCAGGAAGTGGCAGGCTAGATATTGCACAATAATTATTAAGATTGGTTACATCAAGGTTCATTTTGGCAGAATAGAGGCTTTTTTCCACTGAGTGGAAAAGTCTCCAGAAATAAACATATAATTGAAAATGTTCGCATGATTAGTACCGATCATCTTAGGAATCGTTTTAAGAGCAGACGGAGGACAGGGGTCCAAAGGGGAACTCAATTTTGCTGCTAGGATCAATTTTTCTACCTGTTCAATGGTAACAGGAGAAAAATTGAAAAATTAGCTGTATGTTGAGTTAGTTAAAGAAATTTAGTCTCTGAAGTTACCGGTTGTTGCAGCCTCAAATTTCAAATACATTTTATTTACTTTATCCCTGAAGTTACCAGCAACACTGTCGCAGGAAGTTTGACTACTTATAGTAATTTTTTTGTGCGATAGTGTAGATAGTTTGGTTACTACCTGGAATAATTCTTTAGAAGAATTTTTCGCAGCTTCAACTTGTTTTAAAAAAAAACAACACTCTTTTTGTTAAGTAGTAAGGTTTTGTTTTCAGACAATGCCATTTAGTGCTTTCTTTTTCTAAGGTATTATATTGTGACCTCCAGAGTCTTTCTAGGCTTCTTCTACAGTTTGTTTTTGTAACCTCAGTGCTTCCGATAACCAGGGAGCAGAAAGAATCTTCCTGTTTCCCAATACCTGTATGGTGGAGGAGCAAATGGCTTAGCAAGGAAGAAGTACGCATGGGGAAAAAAGACAAAATGCCTGCCAAGAACAAATACTGTTTTTTCAAAATGGAGGATGAGCACCTTACAAGGCGTAATGACGTAGTCTTGGGCTTTACGCATCACATCTGTAATATGAAATTCTGGTAATTACTTCAGATTCTGCTAACATAAAGAAGAATTTGCCTGGGTTCAGCCTGCTGCTTCGCATTACTTTGAGCCATGTGGGCGTACCGAGGGGGGTGCATGGGCATTCCTATGCAACCACCCAAGGTTTCTCATGCTAAACCCATTTTACTAAAAACAGTAGATTGAGTCTAGCATGAGAAAACTGTGCCCTTTTCAACTAGGCGCAAGGAAGGAGAAATGCTTTTATTTCTCCTTCCTTTTCTGACTTTGCATGCGTGCTGCACTGTGCAGCACGTATGAAAAGTGGGAAAAGCTTTGCATCATGTCTAGCATAGTATTTTGTACAGGAAGTGTACCCTTCCTGTACAGAACCAATGCTAGACTCATGCACACACCCTAGCACTCTGACGCTAAGGTATGTGCATGGCGCACTGCAGCTAAAATCAGCGCCGGCACAAGGGAAAGGGGAGGAGAGAGCCATATCTCTGAAGATATGGCGCTCTCCTGCTCCCTCCCTGTCGCACAGCGCAGCCTTGCGGGGGGCTTCGCTGGGTTGCACAACTTCTTTGTAAATCACCCCCCTAGTGTCTTTCTTCACACAACTGTCCCTCTGAAAATGTTTCTCAGGCATTCTATCCTTACACTTTTCCCATATAGATGTACTTGGGTGGTCAGATGTGGGAATATTAGCTTATATGAAGATTTTGAGTGCTAAATACTCACTAAAGTCCATCTTTCATTGACAAGAACATTGTTTCAAATGTATTTAAGATCGCCCAAAAAAAACTTTTGTGCACAAAATAGTGCCTGGGGATGTATCAATCAAGTAGATGCTACTTGACAACAGCATACAAACTTAACACACCAATCTGCATCTACATAGCTAACAAGCTGTGATGTTTGTCTTCTCCAAATATATGGTGCATAGTGCCTCAGTAAAATGATATCAAGCGCCACTCTGTCTAGTCCCCTGTGACTTCTGAACTGAATCTAAAGCCACAGGTAGTGCCCTTGGTACAAAATTTGCTCACTCAGTTCGTCCATACAGGGCTGGTGAAAACTACCGCTAACGCTAGTTAGCAGCAGTTTTCTTACCCCTGTGTACCGATGAAAACTATTGCCTTGTTAGCGACGTATGTACAAGACATCGCTAAATGGCAAAGCTTCAGGGATCAGCAGTGAAAATTGCCGCTAACATTAGCGTGATGGCAATAGGAATTCCAGCGTTAGCCGGTGAAAACCAACGAAAGGCTCATTGGTGGCAAAAAAACGCATGTTAGTCAGCCCAACGTGAGTTTTTTTTGCCTCTATTGGAAAAAATAGTCGACCTCCGATAGAAAATAGGCAAAAACAACAATGAAATGCAGAATGGAGCAGACAGGGGCAAGTGCAGCACACATCAACAACCCCCTCAAGCCATCCAACATCCAGGATTGCCAGGATGAGAGCCTGGATGCTTTGCAGGACCAACGCCTGGATGCCTCGCTGCACCTGCATCTGGAGCCTGGATGCCTCACTGGCCCTGCGTCTGGTGCCTGGATGCCTGTCTGGACATGTGTCAGGAGCCTGGATGCCTGGCTGGACCTGCATCTGGAGCCTGGATGCCTCGCTGGACCTGCGTCTGGAGCCTGGATGCCTCGCTGGACCTGCGTCTGGAGCCTGGATGCCTCGTTGGACCTGCGTCTGGAGCCTGGATGCCTTGCTGGACTTTTGTCTGGAGGCTGGAGTGGGATGCGGCGGAGCTGTGGAGTTGATGAGCCATGGTGGTAGACATTGAGGCGCGGTGATTGCCCGTACCTGATGGTGAAGTCTGGCAGGTCACATGTAGACACGTTGCTGACCTGTATGAGGAGACTGCCTTGAGGCCCTTAGAGCTGTGAATGGTAGAGGCTCTCCTGCACACCAATGTAGGGAGGTCTGCATCGCATACTACGATCCACCACTACACCGAGGTGCATGGAGGGGATTACCAACTGTGGGCAGCACCTCTCTGCATCACGGGCCAGATGATGTTGCTCTGGACGGACGCTGTGGACGGTAAGGTCCCTGAGTAGCGCCAAATTTGTGTGGCGGGAGCACTGCAACTTCATGCCTAAGGGGACCTTGCTGATGAACTTGACGAGTCGGTGCCGGTGGACTTTGGATTCCGGCTGTGTATGCAAGTGTGACTTCATTAGAAGGAGCTGGAGGAGCGTAATTCTTCGCCCTGCCATATTTGGCCGCGCCACGATTTGGATATAACTGTTACTCCATTCGTTTTGGACTATTGGACACCACATACCTGTGACTGCCCTGTAGTATCTTTGGCATTAGCTTGAGAGGATTTCTACCTCTTTGCCCTCCCCTTGTGGGAGTGGCGTATCCTTTGAATGTTTGCCTACTAGTACCCATGTCCTGATGAAGCCATAAGAGGCCACTGGCGGAAACGCGACCGCGACTGCGTCGACATTTCTGTGTTGAAGGAATCCCCTTATTTTGATGTTGTTTGTTTTATCCTCGTGCGCCCTGCATTAGGCCAGTTTTGTGAGAGAATTTTGGTCTCAGGCGCTAATAGGATTTCCTTTTTGATCTATATCACTCATAAGTGGGAGTGTATATATTTGTGAGAAAGGTTTCTTTTGCCTTTCTTAGGGTACGCTGTTCTTCGTATATTGTATATGTTGTATATAGATGGTGTATATATGTATATTTGTTATGTTATGTTATGTTATGTTAACTGTTTTTGTACCGCGCACAGCTGCCCCAGCAAAGGGGCGTCCTGGCGCCATAAGAAGGTATACACAACACAGCATAAAAGAGACTCAATAGCCCGTCTGAACTGGAGTAGATCATCCAGTGCCCGAGTCTCAGCGGGAAGGGAGTTCCACAACTTTGCGGCCACTACTCGAAAGGAGCGGTCACCTGTCCTACTCAACCTGAAACGTGGGACAACCGACAAGTTCTGCCCCATCGATCTCAAGGAACGGGAGGGGACGTAAGGGGTCAAGAGGTTCGTCAGGATTAGGGGGGCCATGCCTTTTAAGATTTTAAAAGCCAGGCAAAGCACCTTGAATTCGATCCTCTGGCCAACAGGCAGCCAGTGGAGCGCTTGCAGTGTTCTCGAAACCGGACATCGCCTGGGCAAGCCCACCACCGCTCTGGCTGCGGCGTTCTGCACTCGCTGCAGCCGCGTGAGTTCAGCCTGGTTGATTCCTGCCAGCAACGCACTGGCATAGTCTATGCTAGAACCACTAACTGTCTGGTGGGGGCATCGAAAAATTTAAGTATAGGTCTAAGGCCCCTAATAATGCCATAGCAAGAGGCTGCCACCCTCTTGGTATGGCAGGTGAAACTGAGAGTAGGGTCCAGCCAAACCCCAAGATTTTTTATCTCCATTACAGGAGAAGGGGTCATTCCCAATTCGGGAGGCCACCAGTTATCATTCCACCATCCTACCTGCTTTCCCACAACCATGACCTCTGTCTTCTTAGTGTTCAATTGGAGACAGTTCTGATTCATCCAATTGGCCACCGCATGTAGACCCTCGCAAAACCTGAGGGCCTCCACACCTGAGTCCCCACTCAACGTGACCGCCAGCTGCGTGTCATCCGCGTACGAGACCATTGTCAGGCCCCAACGCTTGACTACCGCAGCCAGCGGTCTAACATACAGGTTGAATAAAGTGGGACTCAGGGATGATCCCTGTGGGACCCCCAGTGTCAGCGGGTAAGAGGTAGATTTACCGGGTGGGATAGCAACCTGGAATGATCTGTCAGAGAGGAAGGAGTGGAACCAACACAAGGCGGACCCTCTAGCGCCCGCTTCCTCTAGCCACCGCAAAAGGATCTCGTGTGAAACCGTGTCGAACGCGGCACTCAGGTCTAATAACAGGAGTGCCGCTGTTCGACCAGTATCCAGCACGGAGCGCAGATGTTCAACCATAAACAGCAAGGCAGTCTCCGTGCTGTGGCCCGCACGAAACCCATTTTGAGTGGGGTCCAAGATGTTGGCTTTGGCAAGATGGTCAGCCAAAATCCCATTCACGTGGGCCTCAGTAACTTTGGCGGGCCATGGCAGCAGTGAAATGGGGCGATAGTTCTCAGGTTTTACCGGATCTAGAGAAGCCTTTTTTAGGATGGGAGTAACTACCGCCTGCTTCCACCTGGTGGGCACGATCCCTGAGACCAGCAATAGGTTGATGAGAGCTAGCACTGGTGTACGACATGTCGCCTGCATGTTCTTAAACTGAGCAGGTTTGAGTGGATCCGCAGGGGAGCCAGATTTGATTTTCTGGCTAAGTAAATCAAACCCCTCCTCAGAGAGGGGGGCCAGCAGGTCCAAGACCGCATCATCACCCATAGGGCAACCAACTGGGTCCGAGTGTTGCAGATAAGTTGGGAAGGTGCGATAAATTGCTTGCACCTTTTCGATGAAGAAAGATGCCAGACTTTCACAGTGGGAATCTGTGCATATTTCCGCTGCGGTGGCTCTCTTGGTCATGAGGTCCTTTAGGACCTTAAAAATCAGTTTGGAAGGGTTGGGGCTATTCTGAAACTCCTGAGCATAGTGGGCGGTGCGGGCTCTGCAAACCGCTCTATGGTATAGGTATTTGTGATGTGTTTTCCCTCAGATTAATTTCTTGTGCCACTTTTTCCTGTGATATGCTTGTATGTCCATATCAAATTATGTATAATTATAAGTGTTTACATTAAGTTGTAAAGAACATGACAATTTAATTTTTCTTGGTTTCAAACATTAAATGTGAAATGTATCCCTTAATACCATTTTCTCTACTTTCCTCATCTTTTTGATGACCCCTGCTCCGGTATGGGAGGGTAATGTGGGCAGAACCCCTCCAATATTTCCCAGTAAGGGGACCTTGCTGCATCAACTGCATTGGGAAGTTCACCAGCTGACTTGTCGGCGACTGCTGTACCAAGGCTTGCAAAATCCCACTTGGCTGAGGCTC